>NC_056735.1:434011430-434113930 GCF_019279795.1 Protopterus annectens
TCTCCCACAAGAAACCATACTATTAGGCGACTTTAACACTGACTGGTCTGATTGCACCAGCCAAACCCCCATAGCCCACATTAACCTTCATGGGTTCTCCCAAATTATAACTGACCCCACTAGAATTGACAAGAAAAGCAAACACCAGTCTATACTAGACCTGAGTCTGCTGTCTGACCCCACTCAAGCAGAGCAATCAGGCTGTCTTCCAGAGAGTCTGAGTGACCACCAAGCAACCTACATAATTAGGAATAGACCACACCATACTCACCAACCTATACTCAGGGTAATACAGAACAAAAGATCTTTTAAACCCATTGAATTTACCGATGCACTTAAATACTGCAACTGGACCCCACTACAACAACTACCTATAGACAAAGCTGTACAGTACTTTAATTCAAAATTGCTAAAGATTCTAAACCAGCACGCACCCTCTAGAACCATTAGAATCAAAACCAAATATGCCCCACGGCTAACAAAAGATACCAAAACATTAATGAAAGAAAGGGGCAAATCCTTGTTACAATTTCACAAAGTCAAAACCCCTTCATTGAAACAAAACTATCAAGAGCTTAGGAACAAAGTAAAAAAACAAATAAAACTAGACAAAACTAACTACTATAAATCCATGCAAGAAACTCACGCTCATAACCCTAACAAATTTTGGGTTACAATAAGCGACTTACTGCACCCAGGAAAATAATCCACCCCCACACCTGAATTACCAACGATAACATCCCCACTCAGTTTAATACATTTTTAAATGAAACTGTCCAAGCCCTAGCCAACACCCAAAATAATACTAATGCTCCCAAATCTACGGACACCCCCAACCATACCAACTCACCAGACCACCTCTCTAACTTCTCCCTGCACCCACTATCTACAAATACAGTCACTAAACTCCTCATGAAAACTGAAACCAACCACCCTAGCAGCTGACAACCTGCCAGCAGATTTCCTTCAAAGAAGTAATAGCCTTCCCAGTTTCCATCCTTATTAATAGATCAATATCAGAATGTAAAGTTCCCAACTTATGGAAAATATCCCACATCATACCATTGCATAAAGGAGGCAAATCACTTGAACTGACCAACTACTGGCCCATAGCTATTCTTTCTCCCCTATCTAAAATAATGGAAAGAGTTGTACATTCTCAATTAATGAAATTCCTCCAACTAAAGAACCTATTAGCGAAATCACAGCTCGGCTTCAGACTCTACCACAGCACCAAAGTAGCACTACTCTCTTTCACTGATATCGTCAATAATCATAGAAACAATGGTTGATTTACAGCCTCCATATTCCTAGAATTATCCAAAGCCTTTGATATGGTTAACCACTCAATGCTACTAGACACTCTAACTACCCTTAACATAAGCCCCCCCCACCAAATCATGGTTCAGTAACTACCTATCCAATCGATAGCAAGCAGTCCTATGCCAAGGTCAACTGTCCCCCCTTTTGCCAGTAGCCATAGGCATCCCACAAGGGTCCATCCTAGGTCCACTGATGCTCTCTCTCTTCACTAACCACATAGCCACAGCCTCTCTCTCAGCCAAAATAGTGCAATACACAGATGATACCATTATCTTATGTGCTGCCTCCACCCTAAATGAGCTCCAAACCATAACTCAAAACAACTTCTCACAAACAGAATCTTGGTTTTCTAAAATCAAACTGATACTAAACCCTAAAAAGACAAAACTCATTCTCTTCAGTCTAGGAACATCTCCCCCTACAAACAGCAGCTTTACTATAAAATCAAATGAAAACATAATAATCAGTCCAACCACCCACACTAAACTCCTAGGAGTAGAAATTGACAACAACCCGAAATTTGACATACACGTAGACCAAACAATAAAAAAGTCAACAAAAAGCTGGGTCTCCTTTATAGGAATAAACAGTGCCTCACCAAACATACCAAAGCTAGTATTGCAAGGACACACCGCCTATCTATCCTGCTTTATGCCTCCCCAGTATTTACTAACTTACATCACAGCGAACTAAGCAAAATGGAATCCTGTTATAACAGGACTGCAAAATTTGCCACTGATGCATCGGGTCTATATCAGAACATCAAAGTTTTAAAACTTCGAATGTTCTAATATCGGCCCA
Organism: Protopterus annectens; assembly: GCF_019279795.1. Classification (NCBI taxonomy): domain Eukaryota; kingdom Metazoa; phylum Chordata; order Ceratodontiformes; family Protopteridae; genus Protopterus; species Protopterus annectens. The sequence continues at coordinate 434,013,555 of NC_056735.1, forward strand.
TTTTGAGCGAACGCTAAAAATATCAAAGCTGCAGAACACTCAATTCTTTCCTAGGTAATGAATTCAGTTGGCCGGCTCTGTGGCTTCACTATTTTCAGCACTGTGGTGGAAATTTACGGGTCGCGTTCAGGTAAGTGTGCAATTGTGTGGTTGTTAGGATTAGGGCACGGGTTAGGTGAGTTAGGGTTAGGGGCAGGTTAAGTGAGTTAGGGTTAGGGAGCAGGTTAGATGAATTAGGATTAGGGGTGGGTTAAGTGAGTTAGGGTTAGGGTGCGGGTTAGGTGAGTGTGCAATAGTGATGGACCTTAGGGTTAGGGTTTGGGTTAAGTTAAGTGGATAGATAGTAGTGTCTGTATAGTTTAGTGTAGGGTTAGTTGTAGGATTATAAGTGTATGTGTGTGTATTGATGTTTTTTAGGTGTGCTTGTGTTGTGTGTTTGTGTTTCGGAATAGCAATTTCTTTCCCAAGGAAAAAATTTGCTGTTCTGGATGTTTGATATTATGTGGTTTAGATATTTTAGGTTTGATGAAATAGCGTTCGCTATTTTCATCTTTCAATAACGTGATATAAATGCGATGCATCCTATAGATCACATCACTGCCCTGCCCTCAGGCAACTCAACTGGCTTGAGTTACCACAACTACTCTTACTCAACCACTCAACCAACTCTCAAAAGCACATAAAATCTATTACCTCCCAGAAAACATCCCAGCAATTAATTCATCCCTACACTTCCATTCATACATTAAGATCCAATAATCAAAATCTAGTCAATGTCATCAAACACAGAAATACAGCTGGTAAATCTCTCTTTGCCTGTTCCATTGCCAATATCTGGAATTCACTCTCAAGTCAATTAACTTCAACCACATCCCCCCTCCAATTTAAAAAACTCCTCAAAACCCATTATCTAGGAAACTGGCTATGCCCACATTTCTCCCCTGGTTGATATGTGGAGCTTGCTACACACCACGACCCAGACCTGGTGATGGGTGACAGTTTCCTGTCCGCGCCTGCTCCCAAGGGGGTGAGACCCATCCTCTGAGGCAGTTCTCCCAAAGGTGGTGCAGGGCCAACGGACAAGGAGGTCCTGGTTTGGGCCCCAGATGTGCTGGTGCCCAGTGCCAAGGCCAGCTGAGGTAGGACAGGTGGGTCCACTAGGACTGGCCTTCCCAAACATGCTATGGTGTTTACATGTTATCAACATATGTGGGTTAGTAATAGTCAGCACATTCCAGGATTAGGTATAACAGCATGCATAAATATTCCCATTAACCCAAACACCAGATATGGAACAGTTGCATACCAAACAGAACATATGGATATATTGAACCACAGTGGTCATTACAACAGCATGCAGGTACATTGGTGGCAGCATGCCACCAATGTGGGAGTATTTCAACATGACACATGCATAGAAACAAATTTAAATAATTATCAAACAATAGGACATATGTCCCAACAGTAGATTTAATGCAGCACATACTGATTGAGTTGTGCATTTAGTTTATTGTTGCAGATATGGTGGGGTGAGAGAAAGATGTCAATTAACAACTAGTATATTCCTGTAGTTTGCATTACTTTCCTAGTCAGCGCTGTGATCTGTACCTTACAGGTATTAGTACATTACCCTATCTCCTTAGTTTGGGCAGTGGTATGGATGTCAACAACTCCATGAACTGGGGTTACCTGCAGTATACACCTTGTATCTAGTATGCCTGTGGAGGTATTGTTTGTTAACACTACTTAACTGTTTCTACACATATTCCCAGATTCCAGGTTGATGTTATGCACATACCTGTCCATCTCTTATTGCACACACTCTGGGCATGTCTTGACCACATGCAGTTGAACTGGGACATATTTCAACTCTTGCCCTCTTAAACCTTTAGTGAATTGTACAATCACAGGTTTATTTTCAAAACATTAAAAGATTTAGGAATAGAAAGAAAACAAGAGAGTTAATTATAAAGATGTTTCACATTACCTTACAGAATAGAGATTTTCCAGAATCAAATATACTATGATTCTTGAAACAAAGCATTTATAACTAGAGGAGATTTACTCATTTGCCTTTTAGTTTCTTTGTTTTATTTGCTCCTTCCTTCACATACCATCCATTCTATGTTGCCTGTCTCTTCAAGCTTTGGGATGACCATTCCATGCCTTCTATGTCTGACAGTATTTTCTTTTTTTGGATAAATTCTACTGCTTCTTGCATGTAACCAAATATCTTCACTCCTTCTGGCAAGGTGATTTTTATTCTTGCAGGGAAAATAATTTGAGCTTTAATATATTGTTTTTTCAAGGACTTAATTAGAGGAACACACTCCTTTCTTCTGGGTATGACTGTAGAGGTGTAGTCATCGTCAAAACAAATAACTTTTTCACCCATTTTGACAGGGGAATTTGTCCAAGTTGATTTCAGCATTAAGTCCTTGGCTTGTGAGGAAAGAAATCTAACTATTATTGACTTAGGGTTAGATGAACTCAGAGATAATGCTGGATTTGAAAGGGACTGATGAGCCCTCTCAATTCCAAAAGAGAGGGATTCAGGTATGTTTAATGCTGATGAAAACCAGTTATTGAGGGATTGTATTATGTTATCACCCTCTTCTTTTTCAGGAAATCCATATATTCTTATGGTATTCCTCCTTGATCTACTTTCAAGGTCTTTCAGTTTTTCAATCAGCCTGATTTGTTTCAGAAGAAATTAATTGTGGTGTTCATTTTCTGTCACTCTAGTATCCAGGTCAGTTACTGTTTCCTCTATGGCAAGAATCTGTTCAGATTGCTTTTTTTTACTATTCCATTTAAAAGATCCAGTTGTTTACTGCATTCTTGTTTAATAATATCCATTTTGTTTTCAAATGTATCCATTTTAGTGACAATTCTTGGATGTTTGTTGTTATAAATTGTAGTTCTTTCTTCACTTCACTCTCCTGGTATAAGTTCTTTGTGTTGCTCATGTTGGAATCTCCAGTAGAAAACTTCTTAACAGGAATTATTAAAAACATTTCTTGACTTTGTACTAATTTTTGGAAAATTTATTGAGTCTAAATTAAACTATCTTTTAGTATACTTTTAGTTAGTATTTTTTTCCAAAAAATTAAGTAAATTTCCTGTCAGGATATTAAAATCTATGCAGAGCTATGGACTTCTGCTGCTATCAGACTGGCATCCTGGCCATGACCATCATAATGTGACTTTAAAGTCACTGCTATCGAGAGCTTCCAGTGGAATGTGTCTGCTACAATAAGCAAGTGATGCTTAGTTCATTTTGTGTATGCATTTGATTATTTGAAGGACAATTTCCCAGTGGAAGGGGTGGCATTGTTAAGGGATTTCAATGAGGTGCACATTAGTGGAAAACCTTAGAAATTCACCTTCAAAGCAGGAGCTGGCACGCATTTCCCTCCTAACTTTCCTGTCTCCATTTGGAATATATCTGAACTAAATGTGTCATGTCTTTCTAGGATGCAGAACTAATTAGAAACATGTCACTGCTGATAGAGATTACTGTTAGGGAGTCAAGTGTGTAACCTGCATGCTATAATGGTTGCTCTGGTCAGTTAGAAGAAGAGGTTGGAAAAGTTAATGATTACACAAAGTGCAGGACTTTCACTGCTTCCAAAACACTGTAAAATCGAGCAGAGAAATGTCCAATTTCTGAAGGTAACTGACAATCAGACTTCTAGTAGATGCTGCTCAATCTGTAGCATATATTATTCATCCCTGCTACCGGCTTTTAAAGGCAATATCAAATCTGTGTGTAGATTATGTTGTATTACTGCAATACTGCGGTATATGAAAGAGGTGACAAAAACTGACATATCAAACATACCTGTTTAGTGTTCACATTATGCACTTCGAAGTTTGTTATTCATCTTTTGCATATGGGACATTTGGGACTAGAATGTCATCATGCCTAAAGTGGATTTCTGTTTATACAGTATTTATGTACTGAGTTTATATTTCCTACATGTGCACTTCCATGTTTACCTTTCAGAAGCAATGTCTATTTCACTTTGTTAACATCATGAACTGTTCATTGTGCCTAAAAGGGGTGTGGCTTTGAAAGGCAAATTATGAGATGAGAGGATCTTACATTTCTTTGAGTTTTTCATTTTAAATTTTCCGTTTTTTCTTAGGGCACACTACTTATACTTAACTGAATGTTAGGCACTGTTAGCTATGCTTCATGACTATGTGGCTTTTTGTTTTCCTGTGTAAGATTATCTGAGGCATCTATATTGGGATTCATGGTGTTGTACTTCTCATTTTTGATATTTTTGATGTCAGACTTTTATTCAGCCACTAGATAGCCAAGTTAGTTGCAAAGTCAAGCTTCCAGGTTTGGTGTAATATTGGTCGGTTAACCAGCTATCCATCCTGTTACCATGAATTAGTCATTCCATTCCATAAGGCATCTCAGTGAATTATCAGACAAAAGGTGACATAAGGCTGCTCTTTGGGCCATTCAATCACTCCAAAACTGTAAGTTAGGACAGGAAGAGCTAATTGATTTATAGCTTGGATTTTGTTTCTAGATGTCAGAGCTGCTTTCAATATTAATTTTAGTCTACTAAAATATCCCTCACTAAGTTTTATTTGCATTTTTTCATGCTTTATTGTTGATCCTTCATCAGTTCCCAAATATTAATACACACTCTCCTGTTCAAGTTCTTTTGCATCACATTCCTGACCCAGATGGATATTTTTTTGGTGCTGCAGCTTTCCTGCATTAAAGGTTGCTTTTGCACATTTATCAAAAACCAATGACTTTCTTATATCATCTGAAAAAGTTTTGACCACTTGCAGTTGTGCTTTCATTTCCTCATCTAATGAACTATACAGTTTTAAATGATCTACAAAAAGAAAAGTCTGGGAGAAAAATTTGTAGCCATGACCTAGTCTGTTAAGTAGACAGCTTAATTGGTTAAGAGCAAGACGAAAGAGCAGTGGTGACAAAGATCCACCATGGAATGGCCCCCTTTCAATTTTTATCCCAGGAATAATAATCTGTCCTTTATCATGGCTTAACTGCAAAATGATTTGCCACTGTTTCATGATTATTGTAATGTAATCAATCAATGTAGGGTGTATCTTATACATTTGTAAGCACTGTTTTTTTCCATTAATGTGGGATGCCGTCAAATGCTTTTTTGTAGTCTATCCATGCCTTACTTAGGTACTCCCCCTTTTTACAGTTCTCCATTATGACCTTATTTAGCAACAAATGATCCTTTGCTCCATGTGACTTATTTTTGCTACCATTTTGTTCTATTGCCATGATTGAGTTTTCTTCTAAATGATTAAAAATTCTATTGGCATCAATTTCAGTGTATAGTTTATACATCATCGGAAGGCAAGTTATTGGTCTATAGTTTTTAGTATAGCTTGCAGATTCATTCTTAAGGACGAGTATTCTTTTTTCTATTGTTAGCCAGGCTGGTGTCTGTTCAGGTTGTACATATAAATAATTCTTACTCATGGCTAAATCTTCATGTACTTATGTTAATACTTTTAACCAGAAGTTAAGTACTGCATCTGGGACTGACATTTTCTAATTAGGAGCTTTTCTTAATTTTATTTTAATTTCTCTGGCTGTTACTTCATCCCATTTCATATAATTCTTGCTCATGTCTAAATCTTCATGTACTTATGTTAATACTTTTAACCAGAAGTTATGTACTGCATCTGGGACTGGCATTTTCCAGTTAGGAGCTTTTCTTAATTTTGTTTTAATTTCTCTGGCTATTACTTCATCCCATTTCATATTCTGTACATTTGAACTTCTTATTCTTTCTTTTACTTCTTCTATCCATTTAGCATCGTTGTTATGTTCCACAGGATCTTCACAGATATTTCTCCAAAATGTATCGATTTCTTTTTTTTTTGGTGGTGTTTCAATTTCTTTTGCCTTGTTTCTCAATTCTCTATAAAACTTTTTGGGTCAACAATAAATTGCTTATTTTGTGCTTTTCCTTTATATTTATCTGCCTATCTTCAATGTTTTCTTTCTGCCTGTGCTGATACCTTTAGTTTATTATTTGCAATAGTGTATGACAGATCCTGATCTGTTGTGATACTGCACATTGCTTTTATCGTATCTATCTTTATGAGTATTTTTTTATCTGTTCCCTCTTCTGTACTCTTCTAATAGTGACACTTCTTGCCTTAATTGCTTTATAGTTTTCTCTGTTTGATACGTCCATGATGGCATTTGATTTTCCCCTTCCTTTCCCTTACTGCCCTGCATTTTTGTGGTAAGACTTTATCTGTTATTAATTTAGCTGCACAGTAATATATCCTATTTACTTCAGTTATATTACATGCATTTCTATGCACAGTCCTGATTACTGTGTTCATTTGTTTTATCAAGCTTTTAACATTCTGGGTCTTGTTAACTTTCTGTAGTCTGTTTCTTTCTTTGATCTTAATACATCTATCCATCTCTATTACATTAAGCAACTCTTCCCTTAGATCATTTTCTGAAGGCACATTCTTTGGTCTTCATTTTCTGTGGGCATTCTACAGAATGTTATATAGCACCTTCCTGTGCCATATTCTCTTCAATTTCATCCTGTGTCGTCAGTTGCTCATTCATATGGGAACTCACTGGCCTATCACTCCACAACACTGACTGCGTCAGAGTTGCCACAGTTTCCTGTTCCTTCCCTTGCTGTTCAACTCCAACTGAACTTTTATACTGGTTTCTTACTAAAGGCTCCAAATTATCTTCATATGGCAGCTGATCATATGTTTTCTGCTCCACTGGTTTCTCCTTAATTTGGGGATTCATTATTCTATCCTGGTGTGGTGTTATCAGGATTAGATTTTCTATGCTAAATCCTTGACTTCACAGGCAGTCCATAACCTCAGTTTTTTTTCCTTTATATTTTCCATTGCTAGTCTGCCTTTCTTCTTTCCCTCTTTGTTTTCTCATTTGTTGTATTGTAAAGTTTTCTATATCTGGACGCCTTTGCCTATATTTCTCTTTAAACATATTTGGTGCTGCACTTTTTGGATCGATTAGTTTTGCTTTCTCATTTGCATAAATATTACACAATATTGAATCTCTTTTTCTGTCCCATATCCATATTTCTTCTTCAGATGTCTCCTGCTCCTCTTCTGTCTCCTTACTTGGGGAACTCATTGTTCCATCATGTTGTAATATAACCTCTGTTAGACTTTCTACAATAAATCCTTCAATTTGCAAGAATTCCATCACTTCAGCTTCTATTTTTTTAACTTCTACTTTACTAATCTTCTGTTTTATGCTCCTCCTTTGCGATCTTATTTTTCGTATTGCAAAATTTTCCATATCTGGGTGCCTTTGCCTGTATTTCTCTTGGAATATCTTTGAGGCTGCTTTTTTGGACTAATTAATTTAGCTTTCTCCTTTGCATAAATATTGTACCATGTCAGATAATTCGTTCTTTCCCATGTCCAAATTTCTTTTTTATACCTTTCAAAAATCTCTGGAGTTTGTTCTTTATAGTTTTGAACTTCCTAAGTCACTTCTTTTTCCAAATGACCATTTGAAGCTTTTGACAGTATTGTTTGTGCGAGTATTTTTCTTTCCTCTAATTTCTCTCTTAATCTTTTTGTATATTTCTGTCCAGAAATTGTGGGCTTCTTACATAATAGTAACAATACGTGATTTCTTTGTTTATCCTCAGTAGTCCACTCTATTATCTTTATGGCTCTTTTTTGTTTTTGTGATTTTTGTTGACTACTACTTTCTTCCACAACAGAGGGACCATCTTTTCCCTGAGTTTGGCTTAACCCCATTATAGTAATCTTCCTGTGTCCTGAGAATTCATAGGTTCATAGGTTCATAGGTTGGTACTAGGCTATCAGCCCTAGGGCCTATACAAGCCTAGCCATAACAATTCCCTGGCTATTTCTTCCCTCACTATTTACTTCCCTGGACTCCTGTCTAGCAGGGTGACTGACGTGATCCCTGGGGTGAATTTCCTTTCTCCCATCCATCAACACAGATTTTTCCATTCCTGGAACCAGTGTGTCTACCAGGATTGGGTACTTCTTTATCTTGGGACTTGTGCACCCAGCTGTCTTTTTTATTTTTAACCTACTTTTGTCCAAGATATATGGTATATAATATACAGTCTATATATCAGTTTCGCATTGGTAAGATTTTGCAAAAAAAAACAGGGTCTACCTCATGAAGGTACTAACCAAGACTTGAGGATAAATTCATTTCTAACAATACTACTGTCCCGTGCTTGCTGATTTTTATCATCTTTCTATTCAGACCCCTGCAACACGCATCTTCAGATGATGTAGTAAAGGAAATTCACAGTTTCATGGAACTTTAGTTAACACAATTTGAAACTGTGTCAGCTGTTGTTTTTCGCCTATCAAGGAAGAAGATTGGCTGATGTAAGATATGTGATGCCAGGACAATTTTATATTGATAAGGCCATGCAGTAGTTTGTACTATAGTCTATGAAACCTTGAGAAGTTTAGTTTGGCCTTGCTGCGGATTATAGAGCACAGAGATTTTGGTCAGAGGGCAGTTCATTATTTAGATGCTTTTTTTCCATATGAGACAAAGGAAGGAAGAAGTGATAGTGAATGTCATAGAGTTTTCGAACAGTGTAAAACATTAGGCGTCTTCTAACAAGAAGCCATATACTGCTATGTTGTGTTTTCAGGCTTTTTTTGAGTGATTTTCTTTTACCATTGGCAAATGAGAAGCAGAAGGGATAGCAAAAGAATTGATCTTTTTAGGTTCATCACCAGATGTGTTTTTGGGCCTTTTTTTGGTTGGTGGAAGTCAAGCTGTTTAAACTGCATAAAAGGATGCATGTCGAGCAGGTCAAAAGCTAGGCTGAAGGAGGCAATGTAATGTTAGGTGGAAAGTTTTTGTGTCTCAAAGCAGTTACATTTGAAGTGAAATGGGAAGGAAATTGGAGTATGCTGTGGAGGCACCTTTTACCTTTGTTGGGGGAGATGAAGTGGACAGCTTCTAGTGTAAAGGTTATCTTGATATACTTGGAGCTATTAACTTGGGTACTGTACCAACATGAGCATTATTGTCTTAGATCATTAGCAGCTTGCTGGTTGTGCAGTAGAAATTTCCAGGGATTTTAATAATATGGTTTACTATTACTCCCAGGCTTTTTTGGACAGTGGCAATCAAGGCAACAGCATTAGGAACAGCCAAATGGTTTGTTAATCTTAGATTGGTATGGGCAACTTCATGTTGGGGTTTGTTAGTGTTGCAAAATTGGGACTTTGAGGATGAGGAGCCACGACAAAAAACTTCCCAGAATTAAGGTGCAGGAGTAAAGAAATCAGCAAACTTCAACAAAACAACGGGCACCAACGTAGAGCAGCAAAGAGTTTAATAAGAACAGTAAATAAAGTAGCAAAGCTTTCAGGTATCCAGTACCCTATTAAGCACTGAAGAAGGGTACTGGATACCTGAAAGCTTTGCTACTTTATTTACTGTTCTTATTAAATACTTTGCTGCTCTACGTTGGTGCCCGTCGTTTTGTTGAACTCTGAGGATGAGGACCAGGTATGATTTAAGCAGTCTAAGGGTAGACATTGCAGGTAGGGAGTTAAAAGTCTGAAAGAGTCTGCTAATTAGGCAGCTTGATGGCCAGCTTATCATTATAAATATGGTTTCCCCTTTTTCTTGCCCATAATAAGTATTTTGGTAGGAGTAAGTAGTATATGATGATGATGTTGGTGCTTTTTGATATATTTTGTTTGAGAGGGAGAAGTATTTAACATCGCTATCAAGGGTAAGTACTGTATAGAACATTGCCATTACTTTTTTTAACTTGTACTGTTCATGCATGTTGATTTGCATGTTTCATTGAGTTATATTAAACCTTGATGACTTATATTTCTTTATGGGCTGGCAAGTAAACATGGTCACATATCAATCTGGTGCAGTCATTGTGTCCATTGTCAGGGTTCATGGACACAAAACTTTGTGGTGTGTGTGGAGGTACCTTGATCCTTTTCCAAAAAATATATATGTATTTTGAAAATTTTCATCTGGTTTATTCTAAGTTGAGTTGATGTCAGTGAGTTGCATACCCGGCAACTCACAAGTGAAGTCTAAAAACATCAATGGAATTATGGGAATTACGGAAACTGTAAATGTATATGTGTGCATATTTGGTTTTGTATTTAATTTGTGTGTGTGTGTGTGTGTGTGTGTGTGTGTGTGTGTGTGTGTGTGTGTGTGTGTGTGGGCACGCATAAAATACATGCATATATAATAGGGATTTGTGTGTTTTTTTGTTTTTTGCTCATTTGTGTTTTGAGTAATTGCGTAGATGATTTATTTATTTGTTTATTTATTTATTTATTTATTTATGTATTGCTTTTAGTTACCAGGAAAGTAAGATTAGGCACCTTTTCAGTGGCGGCCTGGGGAAAAATGTTCCATTTTACAGAATGAGTAGCAGGCAGTTATACAAGATTTACATAATAAATGTACATATATATATAGACTGGTAATGTTATGACAGCTAATTAAAAATTAATAAATTTACATACATGGAATAGTAAATGAACATACATAGAATTGTAATGCTCTTACCATGAATGAAAACATGAGAGTTAAGTGAGGAATAGAATAAGAGTGTAGTTGCTTTTAAATGGAATCGGCTAAAAATAGATATTGAGTAGGAGACAGTGAAGTAATTATAGGATTAAGATGGTTACAAATTATGAAGGCCTACTGAGGCAGTCCAGACAAAAATGGAGATAGAGATAGCAGTGAAGAGGGACAGATGAAATTGAGATAATTCCATATTGTAAAGAATAGTTGTATTATGATCAGTTACATAAACGAGTGGTGGCAGGTTTTGGAGATTACCTAGGAACATTACATGTACAGAGATGCAAATGAGTAGGTAGGACTTTAGTCACGTACATGTACCCTACATGTATCTCTCTCTCACTCTCTCTCTCTCACACTCTCTATACACACACACACACACACACACACACACACACACACACACACACACACACACACACACACACACACACACACACACACACACACACACACACACACACACACACACACACACACATATATATATATATATATATATATATATATATATATATGGGTCTACCACACATGATCGAAATTTCATTTGACTGAAATTCATTTGACTGAGACCATAACATCAACATTTCAAAATACTGAAAACTCACTTGACTGAAGCTGATAACACTGAAACCATAACAATGCTAAATTTCAACATACTGACATACATACATACAAACATGTAAACTATAGATACAGACATGCACACTTGCAACACCAGTAACTAACCCTTTCCAGAACTTAAAAAATACTTACGTACCCTCCTAACAGAAACTGGATTATATAAAACCAAACTAGGTGGGGGGACAACACCCCCCCAACTAATATACTAACTCCATGATCGCACTACAGTGGGGAAAAGGGCATATACCTTTTAATTACCTTACAGTAGTCTACATGCTGCCACTACTATGTTGAAATTTAGCATTGTTAAGGTTTCAGTCTTATGAGTTTCAGTCAAGTGAGTTCAGTATTTTGAAATTTCGATGTTATGGTCTCAGTTAAATGAATTTCAGTCAAATGAAATTTTGATCATGTATAGTAGACATATATATATATATATATATATATATATATATATATATATATATATATACATATATATATATATATATATATATATATATATATATGTATACCAACCAGCATCCTTGCAGAGGTGCAATCCCCTGCACCCCCACAGTTCCTGCTAATTATATATACTAACTCTGAGATCATATTATAGCGAGGAAAGGGAAACATTGTCTCTGCTGTACTGTGATCTCTCCTCTCACAACATGCTACCAGCATTTTAGTACTGATAAAAAGCTGTAAGTGCATAGTATCAAAGTTCTTTGTTTCAAACTTCTATGGTTGATCTTTTGGGCTTTGATATTTGAAGTATTTGCTGTTATGAATGGCAGCCATAGTTACATACAATGTGCTCTAATAACAAATAAACTGAATGAGGGATCAAGCAGTACAAATGGTTGAAAGTCAGTTTCACTGAAAGAGAATTTGTCTGAAAGTCTGTTTTATTGAATTTGGTATAGCTAGATATAGTTCTGCAATACAGAAGCAGAAATATTTAGGATTGTATGAAGAACAGTTGATACTTAAGGTAACCTGTCCATAATACATGCTGATCTGGTCTGTATATATGCACTCAGTGATTCACTATGTATGGTATTTTCAGTTTTCTACACTCCTGTGGAGTTAGTTGATGTAAATAAGAGCATGGAGGTGAAGCTCCCCAAATGGGAAGGGCAAGGGCCCCCATCAAAATAGTGTTTTTGAAAAATGTTTGATCTTTTTTATGATTGTATCATCTTTGAGTTATTTTGAATTTGATTGCTCTTCTTGAAGGATGTTGACATCATAGATTCTCCAAATTATGTCAACATCTATTAAGAAGCTTTTACCCAAACAAATGACTGGTGCCAAAATCATGGTCTCAAACTCAGTGCAAAAAATGTATTATCATCCCTTTCGACAAGAGCAGTGTTCCTAGAAATTACCACATTGATAGCAATTCCCAAAGTACGCACTCAGTGGTGAGAGATCTGGGCACTCAGGTTGACAGCAACCTTGCCTTTGATCCCCATGTCTCCAGAGGTGTAAGAAGGGCATTTTATATGGCTCACCTCATAAGTAAGGGCATTGCCTCTAGTAAAAGTGAAGTTATCACTTCCCTGTACTCTTTATTCATTAGGCCAATAACTGAGTACAACACCCCTTTTGGCATGTACCTTTCAAAGTACCTGCAGCAATTGGAGAGACCACAAAGCAAAAATCACAGTCACTTTATTCTGTTTCATACAGACTAACTCAGATGTGGTCTCTGCCTTGCATATAAGGCAATCTCTGACCCCACTTTATTGGAAATCCTGCACATCCACAAGTCAAGTTGGTATGTTTAGTTGGGGGGTGTGGGGGTGGACCCCCCACATTGGGGTGTGTAGGGAGTTATACCCCTGATTGGAAAGGTTTTCTTGTTTTGCTGTTTGTTGTTTTGTTCTGGTGGTCAAGTGGTTGTTTACTTGGGGTTAGTTTTCATTGTTCTAGGTGTTCGATGTACTGAAGATTTGGCAAAGTCATCTCGATGAAGCAGGATTTGATATTCTGCTAAGTTGATGTTTTGAAGTAGACCCATATATATATATATATATATATATATATATATATATATATATATATATATATATATATATATATATACGTGTGTGTGTGTGTGTGTGTGTGTGTGTATATGTGTATATATATATATATATATATATATATATATATATATATAATTTTTTTTTTCATAAACACACAGATATATGAGAAACAGGGTATGATGGGAAGGCATTACTGTGTCATACAATCTTTAATTACAACTAAAAATTACTGGAGCAAGCATGTAGGCTTGATATAAAAGTTAAGGTATGCCTGCTCAAGATGATATACAGTGATTGACTGAGAATATGTCTGTGCCTTGCATTTAAAACAGATCCATACTTACCCCATGCCTCTCTGAGATGAGTTAGCCTCTTCTGATGTACCTCATTGTTTCCTGCTGTCCCTGTTGCAGCTGTACAGACATATTCTCAGTCCAGTAACTCTTAGTTATTGCCTTAGGCAATGAGTACATTAGATTAATTGTGTGTGAGTTCAACACCCAGAAATAAACATAATTTTTTTTACAGGCTAATATTTCTAAGATATTTTAACTTCAATACCGCATGACATTAACAATTAAATATTTGTAAATGCAGTTCTTACCTTAGAATGGAGATACCTGATATGGCACAGTGAAATTCAAGATGCTATTAGTCATATTGTAGCATTGTAATTAAAGATTTTCTGACACAGTAATGCCTTCCCATCATACCTGGATGTGGGCAAGGTGTAGTTAAGAATTTGTCATATTGTTTTATGTATTAAAATAAGTAATGTGAGTTAATACTGATCTAATTTTCTCTTGTTTTTCCTCCCCAACCCTGCCTCTCATACATCTATGTGTGTGTGTGTGTGTGTGTGTGTGTGTGTGTGTGTGTGTGTGTGTGTGTGTGTGTCTATATATATATATATATATATATATATATATATATATATATACACAGACACACACACACACACACACACACACACACACACACACACACACACACACACACACACACAAACAGCGAAACAAGAAAACCTTCTAAGTCAGGGACATCACTCCCTACACACACACACCCCCCACTAAACATACCAACTCAGAGATTGCACTACAGTGGGGAAAGGACAAGGTTCACCATGGTGGCCAAGTGTTCTTTTCCCAGAGTTGATTTTCACTGTTGCAGGAGTTTGATGTACTAAAGATTCAAAGAAACCATCTCAATGAAGCATGAAGCAGGATTCAATATACTTTGATGTTTTGAAGGGGACTATATATATACATATATATATATATATATATATATATATATATATATATATATATATATATATAAAACTATAAAAAAATATATATATATATATATACATATATATATATATATATATATATATATATTTTTTTTTTTTTTTTAAATACACTGCTTGTGAAAAAAATGAGCACTAAAAGGTAGACCAACCACTGATGTTCAGCCTAACTTACCACCAAGAGTGTCAACAGTGGCAGTACCACAGGAAGCAGACACCCAGCACATCAGGATAACAATTTCCCAGTATTGCCTCCACAACTCCTGCCCTGCCTCCTCCACTTGCATCACATAGCTCTGCCCCAACTACTGGTGCAATTGTACCCGCCAGTGGAAGAAGTAGTGGAGGTGTCAATTTTGTCACCCACCAGGAGCTAACATGATTGATGAAGAGGGGCCTTGGTGCCATAATCATCAGGGTTGAAAATGTCCTGCTTTATACTGCCAAAATGATACCGGATCCAACACACTAATCCAGGTAGCTGACACAGGAGACCATGAAGTCAGTTCTGAACGTGATGACTAAATTCTCACTGTTCTAAAGCTAAAACAAAAAGTGAGAAGGTCACTGAAAAAACAATCAGAAGAAACAAAATGAAAACTCCAGCAAAGCTAGAACTTCCACTGAGTGACCTCCCAAACCTCTTGTATCAGAGGCACATGTGATATATGCAAATGACCCTTATAAACATCGGGTGTTTCAGCTAATTGGCGATTCTGAATGCCCATGACTTGTTTCATTGTTTTAATGGACAATTTCAAGCCAAAAAAGCCAAGCACCACTAGCTGTGGATATGCATATTTTGGCTTTGTTATGACCTCGTCAGCACAGCACAAGCAGAGTGTTTGACTAAGCATAAGTAACACAAGGCTGTTATATCCAGCTGATGTCCATTATCATTAGGGTCACTGCAAAAATATCCCAAACAACAAACTAAAAAAATAAGTGAGAAGGCACTGAAAAAACAATCAGTAGAAACAAAATGAAAACTACAGCAAAGCTAGATCTTCCACTGAGTGATCTCCCAAACTTCTTGTATCAAAGGCACATGGGATATATGCAAATGACCCTTATGAACATCAGGTGTTTCAGCTAATTGATGATTCTCAATGCCCATGACTTTTTTCATTGTTTTAATGGGCAATTTCAGGCCAATAAAGCCAAACCCCACTAGCTGTGGATATACATATTTCGGCCTTGTTATGACCTCATCAGAAAAGCACAAGCAGAGTGTTTGACTAAGCATAAGAAACACAGGGCTGTTATACCCAGCTGATGTCCATTATCATTAGGGTCACTGCAAAAATATCCCAAACAACAAACTAAAACAATAAGTGAGAAGGTCACTGAAAAACCAATCAGTAAAAACAAAATGTTCTAAAGCTGGACATGGATGTGCCTCCAAGGTCCCCTACATATACCCGATCATGATTTTCCCAGCCTATGTCAATTACTAATCCTGTTGGTCTTGTATGTACTGTATGTCTGCACCTGCTACTTAAGATACCTTACCAGCTTGACCATCTCATTCCTAAACACTTTCCACAACATTCCTTTCTCACCAAAAAAATGCCTCATACATAGCTTTCCACTTTGCCTATGCGTCATCTTGACACACTCAATTTGGTCCATTTTGCTATGCAACATTATTCAGTTGCTGTCAGCCATCCTTGGTGTGGTGATTCTCCAGCTGTTTGTACAATACAGCATTTTGTTGTGAAGAAATGGATAGCTATGGTTGTCTCCCACCACGCTCCTGAAAATTCCTGTATTCTTCACCTGTGTCTTATCCTTTGCTTTCCTACCCTATTTTTCACTGCTGTCCTTTCAACCCTTTTCCACACATTTAATCTGATCTAAAAATAAAATCACATACAACACACATGGCCAGAAATGGCTCCTTCAAAAACATTCACTTTTTGTCCTCAGCATTTCTGGGGATGTTGGTGCAACGCACTAATGCTGAGTGGTGGCGAATGCCACTTAACTTCCTATGTCAAAGGCTGAAAATTATAACTTCAGCTACAGTAGTCCAGTTACTTTTGTACAAATGTGCTTAAATCTGCTGTGCTGTTGGAATGCAGAGTAAAGGCAAACTAAAGGCACCACTGTGAAAGTTACTGTAACATTTCTTAGCCTGCTGGATTTAATAAAGTAGTAGTCCCCATGTGGCTTGTTGAGATGATTCCTTTATCTGTAGATGCTTTTGCCTAGTGTCATGGATTTGATTACAGCTGTAGGTCATATTATTGTTTTGTGACATTTTTATATTCCTATCATATGGTTAACTGCAAACATCTTTATGTATCTCCATTTACAACATTTCATGAACGTGGCATTTAAATCATGGAGCAAGAAAGCATTTGCATAAACATTCCATCTCCAATAGGAATAATTATTTAACCACCCTTATCCTGCTTATCTTGTTTCTACTCTCCTACCCTTCTTGCTCCCTATAGCCAAAACGTTTTTGTACATATCATCACAGATTAATAATGTGGAAATAAGTAAGAATAACACATCATACAGATGGTCCTTAATGTCCCAGAAAAAAAATACTGTTGCTATTTCTCGCTCCATCTCTCTCTTTATCTGTTCACCCCTTCTGCTTCAATAAAATGTCACTGTCCTTCAATTGTCTGATTTAAAGTGTGTGAAGTACAAGTTCTTTTTTGTCATGATGAGATAATGCTCAGATCTGTAGACAGATTTTTTTCATACTTTTATGGGTTCTAATCCATGCATTAGCTAAGTGTTACTGTTTTTAGTAAACTGTTTTATGTGTTACAATTGTTTACATATTGTTATGAGTCATCATTATCCTGCTTCTGTCAAAAGCTATTTGGTTCCTTTCTATGTATTGTCTCCCTTCTGTGTCATTCATCTTCCTTCTCTGCATTTGTGCAATGACTGATGCCAAGCATCCACTGCAACTAAGACTAAATGGAAGGACACAGTTTATGGAAAATTGTTGTGAGTAACAGACTCATTACATCCAAGTGCACCTTCAGGCATTTCTGCAGTTACCTCCTACTGACACCTCTAGGTATCAAATATTGCTTGTTCATATTTGCATTAATAATTTCAAAACCAGGCCACATACAAGGTATCAGAAGATTCCATCTTAAAGCATACACAATGGAAAACATAATTGTGTTGATATTTGACCTCTGTCTAATGCAACTAAAGAGATAGTGAATATTATTTGAATACTATTTATTTGTATTATAATAACTTTCATATTTAATCTCTACATAGCTGTATTAAGAAAATCCAAGTCAAGGTATGCCTGCTCAAGATGATATACAGTGATTGACTGAGAATATGTCTGTGCCTTGCATTCAAAACAGATGCATACTTACCCCATGCCTCTCTGAAATGAGTTAGTAGCTGTACAGTAGAAAAAAATATGTATACATACATATATACAGTGGATATAAAAAGTGTACATACCCCTGGCTGTATGTGTTTTGCTTGAATGGTTACTGAGATATCATAACCTGTTTATACATTACAAAATAAATTGTTGCTGCCTTTATTTTGGCTTATAAAATCCAGTTTAAAGCATCAAACTGAATGAATGCTACTAATGTAAAGATTAATTTATCCATAACAGTTGGCCATTTACAGTTTTCTAGTAACATTTATGGTGCGAGATAAATTAATATTTATTTGAACTGTAAGGTGTTAACGTCATATTTTAAAGGCTCGAGCCACACCCACTTTGAGTTAAAAGTACACACTCAAAAGTGTTGTACTTGGGGGGATTAAGCAACACCTGAATATCAGATGTGCTGTGTCCTTTTCCACTGAGCAGAACACATTTAGCTTTGGACACAGCTCCCTCTGCACTTTATCCCACTTCTTCTGTGGCACTTGCGACTAATACTGTGTTCTGTAGAATGTGTAACTAGAAGTTCAATTCTCACCATTTAGAACATGTGTGTGTGTGTGTCTGTGTGTGTGTGTGTGTGTGTGTGTGTGTGTGTGTGTGTGTGTGTGTGTGTGTGTGAGGGTCTAGTGACAGATAAGTAATGCAATGCACTGATGAGGTCATCCTATCAATAGTGTACTCTCTTCCCTTCAGAGTCAGACTTCTCCTGTGTCACTTGTAACTACTATTGTGTTCTCTAGAGTGTGTAACTGAGTAAGTAGGAGTTTCAAATTTCGCAGTGGTCAACTTGCTTGTGTGGCTGCAGTATCAGGTAGATATCGGTTCCTGAACAGACTTGCTGTACCAACTTCCAGTCAGGAGAATACGTTAACCTGGGCAGGTATTCAAATATACCCTTCTCCCACATTTACCACAAACATCTTCTCACCAATGCTGAATATTGAAAATGTTTCTTTGTGACATCATCACATCATCACATTTGAATGCATTAACGGAGTACAATTTTCCATTCACCATGTCTTCATACTTATCTCTGCATTAGTAACATTGTATTCTGTGTACATTTTCCCAGTTTCACTTGTCCTCATAATCCAACCCAATGTCTCTACCCCCATACCCACATAATTAAATATACTAACCCCAGTGTCATACAAAGAGTAATAGAAAAGCTCAGGAATTATGTAATGGTAGATATAATGAACTTTGACCATTACATAATTTGGTTATGTATAACCTACAAAAACACTAATGCTGCAGCAAGTAATGAAATTCATGCAACAATAATTCATATAGCACTCATACATGCATACATATATTTATACATATGTTTGCAATCTGTAAACATAAATGATCTAAACAGTGAAGGCTCTTTTTTCCTTGTTTTTAAGCCTCCCGGTTGCTTTGCATATAAGATTGTTGTACAATGGGATCTAGGAATTTGGCCTTTCCCTGTTGTTGTACAGTCTTAGAGTTGGTATATATAATTAGCAGAGGGTGCAAGGGTGTGTGTGTGTGTGGGGGGGGGGGGTTATGAGGGGCATGCTCCTTGGAAAAAGTTGTGTGTGTTTTTTTTTTTTTTTTTTTTTTTTTAATCTTTTTAAATTCAGTCTGAAAAGATCACTATTTTTGTATTGCACATAATCAAACACTCACAACATCAAATGTAAAAATATTGATCTTAAAAACTTGAAACGTAAAATATGTATAGTAGGAGAAGGGGCACTTCAGAAGGTAACATTACTTTCCTTTAAAAGTACTTTCTCAGAACCAAGATACAGCAATTGATGTGGAATACCAGTTGATTCAGAATACTGAAGCATTCTTCTCTAATGTAAGAGACCCAGGATATTTTCTTTGAATACTGACAAAAAGTGTTACAAAATATATTTGAAACTAAACAGTGAAGGATTCTTCTCCTGTGTAAGAAACCCAGGGTATTTGTTTTGCATACTGATAAGGGGTATATCAGAATATAATTTAAATTGCATTACATAATACCTTGTTATCACTGATATAGTTTTCCCTTATAAAATGATATATTGTGAAAAGAAACAAAGAATGAGTATTGATATTTAATATTTGTCCATTGTTAGAAGTGATATTATACAATCAACTTGTCTTTAATAAACATATCTGATACAATTTACAAGGATAGCTTTAGTTCCACTTATACCAATGCTTATCAGCAGAAGTGGGGAAAGGAAAGGAAAGTAACTCCTCTTTAATGTTATGCTTTATTAATTTCATGTTTATTTAGTGCAGTGGATGGAAGAAGCTAGAGCAATTACTTTATGTATTGATCGTACTGACACTGATCTGAATTTTAGCTGTACTGTTTCTAAGTCAATTATAATTTTAGCTGCAACAATTTATTAAGCATGTAAACTCATAAGCTGCAGAATAGGTATAAAGCCATTAAGAAAAAAAACAGATAACTTCACTAAGGCAGTATACTCCTAAATTATGTAAAACTCATGTTATAAAATCTGACAACTCATTTGTCATGCTTAAGTGATGATTCCGTATATCAGTCAATGAGAAATTAATATATTAAGTTTTGTGAGACTGGGTTCAATAAAAATGCAATAAAGCAATTTTAGTTATAGTAGTAGTAGTAGTAATAATAATAACAATAATAATATAATAAACATTAAGAAAACATCTGAATATAACTCTAATTTATTTTATAGTAGTTTAAATATGAGATCAGCAGCCAAGGAACAGAAAAATATGACACTTAAGTCAATATTTTAAAGAAACATTATTATTAATGACTGGTATATCTTACTGGATAATTCACACATCAGCAAACGAATATTCACCAAATTTTAGATCTCAGAGAGGAAACAGCATAAAGTCTGTTTTTGGAGATGAATAAAGCAGAAAATAATTTGCTTACTAAAAAGATACATTTCCTTGCAAATATACTGTACATGCATACATAATTACAGATAGTTATGACAATCCTAGAACATGCAGAGTCTGTGTGGATATGAAAGGCTCAGACTACAAGCACTAAGAATAAAAAGTCAAGAATTGTTTACTTGCACAATATTCTATGCATAGAAAGTATCATTGGTTAGGCTACCAATTTTTATAAGCTACTTTCATACTCAGAAGTTTAGCCTTTTTTTCTTTTTTGGTTTTATATTATGGAAAAGGATAAAAAGTTAACCATTGATACTTTCTAAGTCTGACTCATCTGCAAGACTGTTCTGTAAACATTAATGTAAGTTTTCCTGCATTATGGCTTGTTTTCTCTTTTCAGATTTGCATTGAAAAACCCTTGAAATGAAACCATGGTCTGTGGATTTAAGAAATAAAGGCATTTGTCTAAATATTTAGTGTGGGTTTTATCTTTCAAGCCTATGTGTATTGACTGTGCACCTGCTCTCTTCATGCAATTTTTTTTGTATTGGGTTTGCCATGTTTTGGGTTTCTCCACTTTGTATAGAAATCCATAGAGATTTAAAAGAAGTTGAAGCTGCAAATAAACATTTATCTGAATGATACAGATTCATATGTGGTAGGACTTTTGTCTTACAATGATGACATTTTTTGGCTACAAAAACACAGAATGTCATTTGGGCCACATGCTTCCACCTCCATGGTGATTGTCTCTGGTTCAACCAATAAACAGACACTTCATCACGCTTTTGCCACCTTCACTAAAGGCATAAAAATGGTATGTTCAATTGTGTGCCAGAGAAAGACATTATAACGTTATCTTAAACATGACCTGATCCCCCAACAGTCTTAGAGTGTGTACTCATAGGTTCATAGGAGATTACTAGGCTAATGACTTAAGGGCCCCTACAATTCTAGCCAATATAACATGATTTTAACAAATATATGTCTCCAGGAGGCAAGATGATTGCATGGATTTGTCTCTGTGCATTGAGTATTTTACAGACTGTCACAGTCCATAAAGGACATAGGCACTATCCCAGGTGTAAACCTGTGATTCCCCATCCATTGATCCAAACTGCATTTGAAAAGGGGCAGAGAAGAGCTCTGCTTAATGTGAATAGGAAGCCTGTTCCAAAGAAGGGGCAATCTCTGAGACACATATCTGTTTCTTCAGCATGTTTTATTTGAAACACTGAAGTTTAGATCCTTAGATCAGGGACCCTTATGTTGTCTGACTTGTGGATATGTAGCAGCTCCATCAAGGCTGGATTTGTGAGTGCCTTGTAGGTCAGGCATAGGTCACCCCTTAATAGGCTTTAGGAGACAGAATAAAGGGATAGGGTTTTTAGGCTATCTGCCTAGCTCATGTTGTTTACACACTGTATTTTCTTTGTGAGGAATCTCTGAGTTTTTTCCAGCAACTGTAAGTGTATAGTCAAGCACATGCCAAATAGTGCCTTGTCCTCTGTTATGGGTCCAATGAGGGATTAGTACAGTGGGGCTATAATTTTCTTGGATCTCTATGCCATATTTTTACTTATCAGTTGTGCCACATAAAAGGACTTTTTCACCACTGTGGACACATGGCAGTCAATGTTCAAGCTACTATCTATCTGTGTACCTTGATCTCTTACCTCTGAGTCTACTCTATGAGGTGTACTATTGATGCTGTAATTTGCAGGGGTATTTGACTTCCAGAAGGGTATGATAGCGCAGATTTTCACATTTAGTTTTAGGGCATGGTTCTCGCACCAATCATTTGTCTGATTTACATCCTCCTGAAGGATATCTACATCAGTGGGGGACATAACTCTCAACTGTCCATATTTTTGTAGAATGTTCATATTTGTACCTCTTATTGTTGATCTGTTCTTCATAAAAATTGTAGCATTTTGGCAAATCATTGAGGATTGAAATCTGTAAATAATACTAAATAATGACAGACAATTGAGTTTCAGACTTCATATCCTTCAGAAAATGTATAATAATGCAAAATATGTCATTCTAACAAATTTCTAAGTTTATAGGAGCAATATTTAAAATGTATCCCTATTTTTGGGCCTTTGCCCCCTGTTATTTCTAACTTTGTCCAGATTTCTTGTGCTGAGAGGTTGAGAGGTATATTGGGGGATTCAGTGATTGCTCTCAGCTTGCAGCCATCAGCAAACTTTGTCATCCGGTGGCCTTCCACATTAGCCTTGACTTCAGAGAAGTATATTCTGAACAGCAGTGTTCCCAGCACTGAGCTCTGTGGAAAGCCACTGGTAAGTAGGCCTCTTCCTGGATCTGGATTCACCCACTTTAACCACATGCATCCTGTCCATGAGCTAATTGGCTATCTATTTGGTGATGTAGGGATTTATAATACCTGAGTGGAAAATTGTGTCAAATGCCTTGGCCAAGTCAAAGTAGGTTTTATGTACTGTTTTACCATCATCCACGTCCTTAGTGACTTTCCCAAAGAAATCCAACAGATTCACTAGGCATGATTTGCCCTTGACAAAGCTGAATTGGGTTGGGTCCAGTGTTTGGAGGTCTCCTATGTCATCATTTATCAGGTCCATGACTATTCTTTCCATGGCATTACATATAAGACTAGTTCACGTTTGTGTCTGTAATTTCTCAGGTCAGTAGATGGTCCCCCTTTATGTAGAGGGATGGTTGTTGCTGTTCTCCACTCTATCGGGACAAAGCCAGTCCAGATGCTGTGGTTAAATAGAGATCCTAATGGGCATGGTAAGTCCTGATTTAAACTGTTTAAGAGGCAACCTGGTGTATCATCAGGCCCCATTGAAGCCATCTTTTAATTTTAGAAAGCACACTGGCAACCTGTTCTTTGGTGATAATTGGCAGTGCAGTGGTAGAGGGTATTTCTTGGGGGAGAACTGGGGGTAATGGGGATGTGAAATCTAAGCTGAATTTGTTGATCAGCGGATTTGCTATATCTTCCACCTGAGTATAGGTGATGTCACATACAACTAATTCTGCACATTGTTGGGTGCTGTCCTTAAGACTGGGGACATAACTGAAAAATGCCTTATGGCTATCTTTACCTTTGGAGGCTATTTTTACCTCAAGATTTGCTTTCAGAGACTTGACTAGTTCCCAGATTCACTTGTTTAGACTAATGAGGGACTTTTTGCTCTTTTGAGTACATTTCCTCTTAATTCTCAAAAAGATTGTCTTTCTTTTGTTGTACAACCTATTAATACCAGGGGTCCACCAGTGTGGCTTGTTTTTGTGGCTTGACCTCTGTTTATTTTGGTCTGTTACTGATGTTTCTATGCAGTTGTTTATATGGTCATACAAGGCTTTTTTGTATGCCTCTTCATAGGTTTCTGTGTTTTCTGGATTTGGAGAAGCTTGGAATCAGTTTCTGTACTATCATACCTTAATGTTTATGCAACAAAAAGAATACTGTGGTATGGCCTATACAATGTATGGGAGCTGACTATGGCAAATATGGTACAAATGAGTAACTCATTCCTGGAAAATGTGTAGGGAGGTACTTTCAAAAAGGTGTATTGTACTCAATTATTGGGTATAATGAGGGCTGAGAAGAATGGAACTATAAAGCCCTTTGATGTGGATGTCCCACACATACTCAGGAGTTGTGCTACATTCAATGGAGTGGTCACCACTGTGGGCACATGCTGGAGCATGTTCTGCATACCATCTACCGGAGTACACAGGTCACATACCACATGGTCTGCTCATAGTGGTCTGTTGTCTATATTGTAATTATATGGTGTATTTGCTTTCATAATGGAATTAATCCCCCCATGATTTTTCGGGTCTATATTCGAACACCGAACATTCAAAATGTTGAGTGTTTTAATATCGAACCCTAGCAATCGAAAACAAATATCGAACATTCGGAACAGCAAATTTTTTCCTAGGGAAAAAATTTGCTGTTCCAAAACACATACACACAACACAAGCACACCAAACAAACAGCAATCCACACACATACACCTAAACTCTTACACCTAACTCTACACTAAACTATACATACACCACTAACTATCCACTTACCTTAACCCAAACCCTAACCCTAAGGTCCGTCACTATCACGCAGTCACCTCACCTGTGCCCTAAACCTAACTCACCTAACCCGCCCTAAACCACACGTCCACACAATCGCACACTTACCTGACCCGCGCCCTAATCCTAATTCACCTAACCTGCCCTAACCCACACGTCTGCACAATTGCACACTTACATGAACCTGACCCATAACTTTCTACCAGAGCACTGAAAATACCGAAGCAACAGAAATGGACAACCAAATTCTTTCCCAAGGAAACAATTTGGTTTCCTGTTACTTCGATATTTTCGATATTAGAACACTCGACATTTCAAATGTTCAGTGTTCTAATATAGACCCTGATTTTTCTTCATTTAGCATGTCCCCATGGCTGTGGCATCAATCCTTTGTGTGTGTTTTGATATTATATGCATTATACTAATACCACACTTGTATTCAATGATTGTTCACAATTTGCAGTCCTCCACAAATCTGTTTGGAGAAAGGATGGGTAAGTCAATTTTGATGTCTGAGACTTAAAGGACAGGAAAGGCCTAGCACTGGTCACTGAACTCTAGCTAGATGTGACTTCATACACTGCAACATATTAGTTTGCCACGTATGTCATCTGGTTGTCTACCCACTTGGTAACAAAGGTGTTTATGCCTACTTGAGACTGTTTTGCTGTAATACCCGACTGTAGATTTGTATCAAATGTCTTGTTTAGGTAAAGTTACACAGGATGATAGTCATCATGCATGTCCTTGGTAATCTTCTTGAAGACAGTGAACAGACGTAACAGACATGATGCAACCTTAACAATCAAACATGGGTTTCATACACAGTCAGGATATTACCTGTGTCCTTTTAGAGAAGGTCCATAATGATTCCTTCTTGGCCTGCCTCACAGATGAAGAGATTCAGGTTGGGTCCAAGCATCAGGTGATGGTCCCCCAGTCAGTAGGATGCATGTTGGTGTATGCCCTTCTATAGGAACATAGGCTATCTAGAGGCTGTGTTGAAGTATAGATCAAACTGGGTCTGGTAGGTCCAGGCCTGTGATGTTGTCAGGGGCCATTGATTCTGTGTTATTAGCCATAGAGATTGCACAGAAGAGCTGCCATTCTAAGAATAAAAAATGAATAATGTTTGCACGTATACTTTAACTGATGGCAGTGGCAATTGGGGGGGGGGGTTGACGTTGGACAAACTGTCAGCTAGCAGATTGTCTATTACCTTCAGTTAGGTATGTCTGGTGGCATCTACACACAGATATGTACTTATTTGTGTATTAATTTAATATGTCATATGTATTAGAATAAATGATTTGTGAAAAGACCTTTAAATACAACCTTGGTCATTCATCACATTCCACACACTGTTGCCATGCACACAGTCATACAACTATACCAATGCCATGTACTTACATCGCCTCCACAACATATGCCTATATGTGCTTCATGGGCAAGCTGTGTTTGAGCAGCCTGATGTTATATCAGGACACATTACAGATCACCTGTGCATGGCTCATGCACAACATATCCTAACACAAATGATAATTGTCACTCAGTAGTGTTGCTTACCACCTCAATAATCCTTGGGTATAGCAACACAACTGCACATACAATGAATTCTACAAGGTTGCAATTGCACTAAAATATGTAATACACTGGTTATGTATATCACAACATAACAACATGTATATGCGACAAGACTTATATGACCATGAAATCAATATGAATTAATACTGAAGTCTGTCACAGAACATTACTGTGATGGAATATTAACTGTGTAGAAGGTTGACCTGCTCCACTACAATAACACATGTCCTAATACACCAAAAATATACATAAAAGTCCACCATACCATGTCAACAGTTCTCATTAGGCATATTACAACTGCTGTTATATGAGGAGCATGTACTACAATGGCAGCAATGGCCATCTATACATTAGTTCACAACACAGATTGTAAGATCCTCATGTATACATACTGTACATCCACACCTCAATATAGCACATGTCAATGACAACAACATCAATTCAACTGTTCCTAGGGTAATAGGGCATTATTAAGCTAATGACCAACATCACATGACCTTCTAGACATTATTATACCATGAAAAAATCACTATATCTGTATGATGGAAGCTAGTAGGACTATTGTGTTTATGTGTACATTTGTTAGATTGTATTGCATCCTTCCACTGTCCATATGGGACATGTGCACCACACCATGCCATAATTAGCAATTACACATGCAGTGGTCTGAAGTTGGCTTGCAGAGGCTCATGTAATGACTCTGCTTCATGATGTGTGTATGCATATTTGACATGCGGACATTCTCCACTCTTTTGCTGGAAGGATGTCATGTGGTCAGAGGAAAAGGAGGATGATGGATGCATAGTTCTACCTGAAAGGTTCCCCTTGTGATAGTGAAATGAACAGTGATTCCAAACATCATACAATGACCATAATGTACCTCCAACACACACACAGCAGTAAAATGGGCCTGATTTGAACCTTACATCTGTGCATGTAGAGAAGATGAATGCCATGTAATGTCATAGTAGCAACATCACATATGTCTGAGTATAACACTGTTATGTTGCACTTTATGAAGTATGACAGCATCATTGTACACAGAGGAGAACATGCTGGTAGGATTGTAGGACATGGATGTGAAGTCACATCCCCGTGTAAAATTGTCTCAAAAGTGATAGGTGCATGTATAGACACACAACATGCTTGCTTTCAGATTAGAACCCCTATATGTGTAGGTAAAGTAACTTGCAAACACAGTATCTAATGTTATTGCCACAGCACAGGTTTGTTGTGAATACTGTCAGAGTTCATGTTATACAGAATGATATTATCACTGTATGCCACAATAAGATGTTTGTGGTAGGGTTTGACATAGCTGTAGACTCACATATTGTTCCAAAATTGTCACCATAGTCATTGTTGACTGCAGTGAGTATGGAGCCCCTACCTAAGTATTTACAAAATACAGTATTAACACAATCACCACAGCACAAGTCTATCTTATATAGTGCTGGATGACACTTTATAAGTGACGACATCAGCAGTGCCTGGTGAAAATAGGATGGCAATAGTAGTGTCCCACATGCAGGTGTAAAATGGTCATTTAAATATTAAGTGAATGAAAACACACACACACACACACACACACACACACACACACACACACACACACACACACACACACACACACACACACACACACACACACACACATTAGTTGACTACAGTGAAATTAGAATCACTACCTAAGTACTGATGAAAGAACTAAGTATCCAATGCAAGTGCCACAGCACAAGTCTGACTTTTGCAATGCTGCAGGACAATTTATAGTGGATGACACCATCAATGGATATTTGAGAGAAGATGTTGTGAAGCCTGAATTATATGGATGTGTAGGCATGTACATCTGTCAAAATATTGGTACTCCATGGGATTGCACTAATGACTGAAGGATAAACAGTTATGCTCTTCTGACTAAACAGACACAGATGCTCTCTCTCTCTCTCTCTCTCTCACACACACACACACACACACACACACACACACACACACACACACACAAACACACACTCATGTTGACTGCAATAAGATTACAACCCCTACCTAACTAGGTGCATGTGCAAGAGATCTCAGTACTTAACAAAAGCACCGTGGAACAAGTCTGACATTTGCAATGCTACAGGACAATTTATATTGGATAGTAACGTCATTTAATGTTTGAGAGATGATGTTGTGAGGTCTGAATTAAATGGATGTGTAGGCATGTGCAACTGTCAAAATATTGGCACTCTGTGGGATTGTAGTGATGACTAAAGAATGCACAGTTATGCTTTTCTGACTAGACACACACACACATACACACACACACACACACACACACACACACACACACACACACACACACACACACACACACACACACACACACATTAACTGCAGTGAGATTAGGACTCCTACCTAACTAGTACACCAGTTAGAGAACTCAGTACTTACCACAAGTGCTATAGCACATGTCTGATTTGTACAATGATGTCATATAATTTATAGTGAATGACATCATCACTGGATGTTTGCGAGAAGTTGTGGGAGGCCTGTATGAAATGGATGGCTAGTCATGTACAACGTAAAGATATTAAGGTTCTGCATGTTACCAGATTGATGAATGTGCAAAATGTAGTATCTGCGGCTGTGTTTCTACTGTGCAGGTATACTTTAAGAGACAGCTTTAAAAACTATATGCAAACAGCTGTCCACATTACTGAAAGTATTGGAAAATCTGAATGTATATTGTCAGTATAAGCATGTACATGGTATATAAGAAAGCATTTTTATTAATTTCTGTAGTGTAGTTGATATATTTGGGAATAAGTTCTGAGAGATCATGTTTCAAGTGCATGGGTACTGGTAATACATGACTACAGTATTAATATGTGTTCAGACATTAAAAAGTACCTTCCCTTTGTTTGTGCTTTTACATGGACTTTACTGAGAGAAAGACTAATTATGCAGTAAATTAAAGTAATACATGCTAATGTATACTTTCCGTAGTGCACCACTGAGCAGCTGGTTTGCACGATTGATGGCAAAGTATGCATGTGAGATAAACATTTATACTGCTTTCCTTGTTTAAGCATAGTTAAGCAACAAGCAAAAGTGAGCCTCTGCTTCCTAGATAAAATTATGAGAGTTCTGTTGGTTTGCTTAGCTCCATGCAAGTATGTTAAGTGGAAAGGTGCAGCAGCCAGGCCTTTGAACAGTACTGAGTGTAAGGAACAAACCTACTGCTTAGCTGACTCTTTGGCAGCAAGTGCAAGCACATTGCAATATTTCTTTTCAGCTCAGATGATACAGGGTTCAAATCCAGATGTTTATAATGTTTATAATGTAAAGAAATACTTATTTTACTTTCACTGTGTTACCTTAGCCAGGTATGTTTAAGCAGCATTGTGCATAGGGAACCACACCCTTAAAGAGATGTTCACTGTTGCTCAACATTGGTGCATGATGCCAATCTCCACACAAACACAGACAACAAAAAGTGAGGGCCTTCTTTGGGATGTTTTTAACTTATGTGTATGTGGTGTGTGATTCCTTTGTTTAACAAGATTAAAGGTGTTAAAATGGAGTATACAGGAAAGTGGTGAAATTGGGAGCAAGGAGGGGGAGAATAAAGGTAAAACAATAGAGGAATGTGCAGGAAGGGGCTAGGAAAGAACCATAGCTATCCTCTTCTTCAACAGTATAAAATAAAAACATGTACAGAATATTAGCTAAATTTGGACTGCCACCTCAACAAAGAGGGGTGACAACATCACAATCATGTTGTATATCCAATTGGACTGAATCAAGTGTTTCGAAAAGATGTGTGTGAAGTTGAGAACTATGTATGGAATAATATATTTTGTGGGACAATTGCCCATTTTGTACTTTTTACTTCAGTAAGAGAGAAATGTTGGGTAAGATATGTAGGTACTTCTGGGTCAGGTAAGTAGGGTAGGTGAGGAAGTGTATGCAGGCAAATAGGACTAACAAGACAAGATGCAGGGATGGTGAGAGACGCAACAGTTGGGGAACTCCATGATTAGGGACAGGGAGGGGACATCAAATGTCCATGCCTGTCAAACATGGGTTTATTGAGAATCTAGACCTCACCCACAGAACTGTCATCACTGTGCACTTACTTTGCTGGCTGTTGGAGTGCTTGATGTCTTTTTCTATGGACCATAACGGAGAGCATCCTCTCCATCTGATGTACCAATGGTGCTGTGCACAACCATACACACTAAGCCTGACAACACCTGGAGGGTGACAAAATCACCACCTCTGCCACTACCTCCAGAAGGCACAATAGCACCAGCTGCTGGAGTAATGCTACCTGATGTGGAGGGCCCAGGTAGTGCAGGGCAGCAGCGGCAGTGCTGCCATGTTGGGTCCTAGATGTGCTGGGCATTGGTGCAAGAGCTGGTGTAGCAGGGGCAGGCTGAGCCAAAGTTGTTGACCTACTTCTCTGTGCTGTAAAGCATTTTGAGTTGTACTTCTCTGTGCTGAAAAGCATTTTGAGTTGTAAGAAATGATGGCATGAAAATTTTGTGACCACACATATAAAAATAACAAAGAAATAAGAGATGGGGTAAAAGAAAAAAGAGATAATTAGTGCCATCATATGTGACATACACTTGTGGTACTGGAACCCAACCCACAATATCTAACTACAGTATTAGAACTAACTCCTGCAGTTGGCTTATGTTATAGACTGAAGCATGCATGCCTGATTTTACAGTTAGGATATACATGCATAATTTTCTACTACTTTATATAAAATATAAAGGTTCACCATGGGCCTCTCTATTCACCATTATCTCATGGTTGGCTGTGGAATAAAAGAAGAGAACAGGAGAAGAGCATTATACATACCAGGCTTGCCTATGTGCAGCTGTCTATCTAGTTTAAATTCACTTAATCTGTATACTTGCACAACAGTAAGATATCAGCAGTCCTTAACTCAGCCAGCCACTGGTACAGTGTATACTATTTCCTTCTTTTGAGGTCATTAAAATGGTGCTTGCACTGTTCTCCAGTGTGTGGAATGCCAGTTGCACTGGAAACAGCCTTGGCCAGACTATACCATGCCTCAAATTTGTACTGGAAGCTGGTATAGTCTACTTGCAACAGCCTTCAGCTGCAGCACTTTGCAAGGAGTCTAATAAAGACTCTAAACTACAAAACACTCCACCTTTGAGCCCTAAATTGGGCACCTTTCCTTCTACCTCCAGACATGTCTGATTAGGGAAAACAGCAATAGTTAACAGTGCTTTCCTGCCAGTTTATCTTATCCTGTTTACTACTTGTGCGCAAACCCAAACAACAATGCCAACCAAGTTTGTATGACATTAAGCAGAGAGCAACAGAGCCAAACAGAGATGAAAGCAGTCTATGAACTAAGAAGGGTAATTTGACAATTGGCATTAATTGCTGTACCTATTAGTTTATTTAACTTTTGGGGTTATAAATTATATAACCTGACACACTTTTGTGTGACTTTCCACACTGATAAAATTGATTTATACAATGTGGGATTCAAACCTATGCATTAGAGACAAAACATATTCTTTCACATAGGTGATTCTTCATTTTTGCCACAGAAAAAGCACTTACTAAGTATGCTCATTAAATATATATATATAAATACACATGACGGAGTGAGGGGTTAACCATGTATGTGTTTGACCTGTCAAGGTCCTGGTTTATACATTCATGTGTGTATGAGTATCATTGAGGTCTGAAGGCCATCCAAAGCCAGAAAAGACAATTATAATTACAGAAACATAATATTCAGTATACCCTCTGTTACACATATACTTCATATGAGTTCCACTGTTATAAATACTTATTGTTATTTATAATTATATTTATTTATTTTTTTAAATTGAGTGGACAAGCATTAATAAAATTGGGAGTGTGCTAGATGAGAATTCAAGCTCACCTGCATTGCAGTCCTACATTTATACACGTTACCACAGGAATTGAGAAGGAACAGCTGTATATTTTCGTAGGCATTATTAAGTATATCAGCTGACCACCATGCAATGCCATTAACATGTTTGCATGGTGGCAAACCATACAGGATACAAAGAATACATTTTGAAATTGTCTACTGCCTGCTTCCTGTGTGGGCCATTAGACCATGTTTGTGTAAAGTTAAGAAATTTGCAAACGCGACAGTCAAAGCTAACCTTGCTTTATCCTTGTAAGCAGTGTTTATTAGGTTTCATACTTA
Source organism: Protopterus annectens (assembly GCF_019279795.1). Taxonomy (NCBI): domain Eukaryota; kingdom Metazoa; phylum Chordata; order Ceratodontiformes; family Protopteridae; genus Protopterus; species Protopterus annectens. The sequence goes on from NC_056735.1 coordinate 434,046,249, forward strand.
AAAAACAAATGTGGAACTTGAACAATGATATACAGTCAGTATATACTGTGTGGTTTATTGTGTCTAGTAGGTGTGCTACACATGATTCGAAAGTGTCGTTTATGTAATCTTTATCACAGAAGTACGTTACATGAATTTATTTGATTTATCCATTTCATTGTGTTTGCACTAAATGTGTGCTGTGCAAATAGTAATATTTAAAAAAATAAATGCAGTTTGGCACAAAGTTGTCCAGGACCACGAGTAAGTGTAGGGAGGGGGGTGGGGGGGGTGTGGAAGAGCTAGGCTAGGGATTAAGGGATTGGCTAATCACTAGAGTCATGACAATGTAGGTAGCGAAGGGGGACTGGAGTAGTTAAGGAAGTGACGTAAGGAAGGGTGGGAATCAGGATGGGTTTATGTGTAGGTAGCTAAAGGAAGTAGTTACATTTAGCATGAGCTGGTGGTGCAGTAACAGCTAGCTTACATCCAGATGACCTGTAGGTATTGTGGATGCAGGTAGGCCTTGAATGGTGGGGAGAGAAGGGACTAGTTTAACTGAGTTAGTTCCCTCCTCTCCCTTTGGTGTTCTCTGTTAGTAATTATTTAAGGTAGAGATGGAGTTTGGGAATATAGGTTGGGTTTGCTGGCATGGAAGGTTACTGAAAGGAGAGTGCGTGTGGGTGAATGATTGGTGGGTACTGTCTGTATGAATGTGGTGCTTGGCTTACCTGGGTATTGGTGTGATTCTCTGGGGGTCCAGTAGGCAGGGTGTTGTGGTAGGTGCTTCCTGGTGTCCTGTGGTGTCTCCTAGTTTCATAGTTTCATAGTATAGTACTAGGCTGTCTGCCCTGGGGCATTTGTAAGCCTAGCCATAGTGATGTGGCTTTTGCCACCCCATGAAATGGTACAAAAATGTACAGAATAAATTTAGAATACTGTGCCTCTGTCTAGTAGTGACACAATGAAGGTCCACTTATATAATAGAATTAGTTTACTGTGCCCCTGTCTAGCAGTGACACAGATGAGACCCCTGGGGTAAACTTACGATCTCCCATCCACTCATCAAGATTTCTCTTGAAGAAGTCAGTGAGGGGCTCTGCCTAATACGAACTGGGATCCTGTTTCAAAGCATGGGAAGCCTCTGGGTTATGAATCTATCCCTCCACCATGTCCTATTCATACTTGTGCCGAGGTTTAAGTCTTTAGCTCTCATGGTTCTGATGGATTTGGATTTTTTGAGGTGGAGCATGTTCATCAGATCCTGATTGGACATGGCCTTGTACGTCAGGCAGAGATCACCTCTGAGCAGGCGGTATGCTACTGAATAGAGCTGAAGTTTCTTTAGTCTGGCAGAATAAGACATATGTTGGAGACCCTTGATCCTCTTGGTGAGGTACTTCTGTGGTCTCTCCAGCTGTTGCAAATGCCGGGTGAGGTACATACCAAATGGGGCATTGTACTCAATCATGGGTCTGATGAGGGAGGAGTATAGGGGTACAATGACATCCTTGGATCTGGATGTGAATCCCTTCATGATGAGGTGTGCAAGGTAGAATGTTTTTCTAACCACTTTGGCAACGTGGGTGTCAAATGAGAGGTCGCTGTTGACTTGGGTCCCTAGGTCTCTGATTACTTTTTTCCGTACTCAGTGGGTTGCTGTCTATGTGATAATTTGTGGGTACTTTGTTTTTCCCAAAGGGTATGACTATACATTTTTTGGCATTTAGTTTAAGGCCGTGACTCTGGCACCAGTTGTCCGTTTCTGTGAGGCCTTTTTGTAGGATGTATGTGTCCGCTGGTGTATCGACTATGGCACCTAGTTTGCAGTCATCTGCGAACTTTGTCAGCCACAACCCTCCCATGTTTGCTTTAACATCTGAGAAATAAATGCCGAACAAGAGGGGTCCCAGGCAGATCCCTGTAGGACACCACTTGTGACTGGCTTTGAGTCTGACATTGCTCCGGCGATTTTAACTTTATGGGTTCTGTCCTTTAGCCAGTTTGCAACCCATCTAGTGACATAAGGGTTTACGTTTAAGCTGTTGAGCTTATCTATGATGCCTGAGTGGGGTATTGTGTCGAAGGCCTTAGCCTAGTCCAGGTAGGCTGTATGGACTGCTTTGCCCTCATCAATGGCTCTAGTGACTGTTTCGAAAAAGTCAAATAGGTTTAAAAGGCAGGATCTGCCTTTTACAAAGCCGAACTGGGTGGGGTCAAGTGTCTGTAGGTCCCCTATGTCTCTGTTTATGAGTTCCATAATGATTCCTTCCATAGCTTTGCAGACCAGGCTGGTTAAGCTTATGGGGCGGTAGTTCCCAGGGTCTGTAGAGGAACCCCCTTTGTGGAGTGGGACCACTGTTGCTGTACGCCAGTGTTCAGGTACATATCCTGAAGTAAGGCTAAGGTTAAATAGCATTTTTATGTGTGGGTTTAGCTCCTCTTGGAGTTCACGTAACACGCAACCCGGGATACCGTCAGGTCCCATTGATGCTGTGTTTTTAGCTTTGTTTAGGGTGGTTCTCACTTGGACATCTGAGATGACAGGGAGATTACATTCAGCTGGGATAAGTATTTCTTCTTTTGGGGGTGAGGGAGGGGAGAAATTTGCACTGAACCTGTCAGCCAGAATGTTGGCAATATCTGTGGGTTCAGTGTATTTCTTGTTGTTGTGAACTAACTCTGAACATATCAGAGGGTTTCCGCCCAGGTTTTTAACATAGCTGAAGAAGGCTTTGTGGTTATCTTTAGTGCCCTTAGCGATTTTTCTCTCAAAGTTGGCCTTGGATGTTTTTATGAGAGAACGTAGTTTTCTGCTAGTGTTGATCAGAGATGTCTTCCCTTTATGGGATTTTGCTCTGTCGTGCAGTAGCTTCCTTCTTTTGTTATACAATTTGTTAATGGCTGAGGTCCACCAGACAGGACGCTTGCCTTTGGTGGAGAGGGTTTTGGATTTATTTGGGATTGCATGATCCATGCATTCTTGGAGATGTCCATAGAAAGCATTTGTGAAGGATTCAGCATTGTGGGATGTGGTATCCACTGGCCCAGTGGGCTTAAAGGATACCATCTCAGTCTTAAGAAGAGTGAAGTCTGCTATTGAGAAGTTTTTCACTGTGGTCTTTTGTGCTGGGGGTGGAGGTGGGATATGTATATCCAGGGTGATTAGTTTGTGGTCAGATCTCACTAGTGAGGGGTATACCTCCGGTGTGGAGCATTTTGTCCCCATGTTTGTGATGATCAGGTCTAGTATATTATCTCTCCTAGTGGGAGAGGTGATTAGTTGTTCCAGTGCATTTGAATTTATGAATTCCAGGAACCTTTGGGCTAGGGTGTTAGGGCTAGAATAATGTACCCAATCTATGTTAGGGTAGTTGAAGTCTCCCAGTATGATGGTATTTTGTGATGCATTCATATCCTCCAATGTCTTCAGGAAGGCTGAGTGGGGTTCCTGAGATTGGGAGGGTGGTCTGTAACATGCTACAAGTTGTATAGCAGTTTTGCCTATGGTTAGTTGCACCTGTATGGTCTCCGATGCTTCATGTGTTGCTACTAATCTGGAGGTGTGGGTGTCCTTGATGAATATGGACACTCCCCCTCCCTTTGTGGTTCGGCCCGGGTTTTGGGGCCGAAAAGCATGATACGAGGTATAGCCTGGTAGTGCTGGGGTGCTCTCAGGAGCCTTGAACCAGGTTTCAGTAACTGCACAGACGTCGATGTTCTCCATGCTTGTTTCACGGTTGTTGAGGTGCTTGCTGGTGGTCCAGTGGTGGCTCTAGTTGGGTGGGAGGGCTGGTCACGGTGGGTTAGGCCTTTGTGGTTGTCCAGAGTCACAGAGGTTGCTCCCGGTTGTTCTGGGGTCCCCAGGGGATCCATCAGGCCCGTCATAGCCCCGTTTGGGCCATGCAGTCAGGTGTAGCTATGTGGGTAGGCCGAGCTCATCATTCCTCCTTCCCAGTTGGGCAATGCAGTCGGGTAGTAGCAGGTGGGTTGGCCTGATAATCCAAAAAAAAAAAGTGCTCCCTGGTGGTCGCTTTAGGCTGTGGGGGGTCCAGTGCTGTAATCTGGTCTAGGTATGTCTTGATCCGTGTCCCTCTAGTTCTCCCTGGTGGGTTTGTGGGCTTCTGTGACCTTTCTCTGGTCTCTGGTGTGTTCCCTAGTTGTTGCGGTCGGCTATGGGGGTCCAGCACTGTAATCTGGTCTAGGTCATTGAGTTCAGTGTATCCCTAGTGCTCCCAGGAGGGTTTGAGGGCTTCTGTGGCTTCCTCTGGTCTTCACCGTGTTCTCTGGTGGTCTTGGTAGGCTGTGGGGGGTCCAGCATTGTAATCTGGTCCTGGTTCGGTGTCTGTTGGATCCTCAATTGCTCCCTGGTGGGTTTGTGGGCTTCTCTGGCCTTTCTCCGGTCTCCGGTGTCTTTTCTTGGTTTCCACGCATGCGCACGCTTTCTGGCAGCCATTCTTTACGTGGGGTTGTCCTTGCTGGCTTCCCTCAGTGTTGGTAGTGGTGGTGATTCCCTTTCGCTTTCCCTGGTGGTTTCGTGGGCAGCTCCTTTAATTTTCAGTTGTTCGGTCTGGGTGCCAGTTCGCGCCTGCGCACTGCGGATTTCAGCCGTTACCTCTCATGGGATTTTTATATGTAGGTGGTGGTGCTGCGGTAGTGTTTTCGCCTCACAGTAAGACGTTGTCCTGTTCGATTCTCAGCTAGAGCGTATTCTGTGTGGATACATGCATGAATGGGCGTACCTTCATTGAAGGTTGTGCATCAGGGCTGGCAACTCGGCACGTAATAATCTACTGCCAATCATTAGCAGACCAGAGTTCCACCTGTGGCGACCACTAGCCGGGAAAAGCCGAAAGACACAACATGTATGTGTGTGTGTGTGTGTGTGTATATATATATATATATATATATATATATATATATATATATATATATATATATACACATACACATACACACCTGGTGGTGATAGGGCAGGGGATGGTAGCCATAGGGAAGTGTGTGGCTGAATGGGTGTGCAGCGGAAGGGTGAAGATTGTACTAGGCAGGGTATATTTTATTTATGGAGGAAGTATAAGTGCATTAGCTACTGATGAGAGTGTATACCTAGCAGGTAAGCTATGCAAGGGGTGGTTCTAGGCTGCAGAGTGTAGGTAAGTAGGGGATTTGGTAGAGAGTGGTGGGGCATAGGCAAGACAACATTATAGGTTTTGGGGGGAGTAGGATAGTCGGGTTTGTAGAACAGCGTTAGCATTGTGTTTCATTTTTACAGATGGCTAAGTTACCAGAATTTCGACAATGATGGCAGGCTATCATAGCCCAAGTGGAAGAATTATTTCAGGATGTGATGAGGTCCAAGGCAGAGCCAGAGCAAGCTTCAGGCAGGAAGAGCTGGCACCCTGTGATGACTCCAGGCTGGGAGAAAAGGCAGCAGGCAGAGAAACAGACAGTTACAGTGGAGGCTCCTGTTCCCAGTACGTCGCAAGGCGAAGGTGCAGGTAATGATATTAATTTACCAATGGTTGGGGAAATAGGTAGTGAGGATGGCGAGGGCCAGGTGGTTGATGAGGTCTTGTTGGATGGGGATATGGAAAGGGGAGAAACAGTGTCAGACAGAGTGCAAAGAGGGTTGGTATCGGCAGCCAGGTGACCGGGCGAACAGATGGTTGGAGTGGACCTGGGCTCTAAGGACAGCTTGACTGGTTCGGAGGTAGGATCAGATTTTGGGCTGCAGCCAGGGGACTGGCTAGCTACTCAGGCACTGGGACCGGGCAATAGAGGGGTTATTTTAACTCCGCACATTTTGAGGATGGTGAAAGAAAAAATCTGGAAAGGTGAGTATGTTGATGTGTTTGAGCTGCTAGATGCGGAAGGGGTCCAGAGGTTAGTGGAAGTGGAGTCAGACACTAGCAAGGACTGTTGGTGGGATTAGCAACGCTGGGTAGGAAAAGGACAGGTAAGCTTAGGCCCAGGACTTGGGACAACTGAGTAGTTGGCTTTATTTATTACATGGCAGTGCAGCTGGAGAAGGATGGAGCATATGCTTTGCCCCTTTTGGGGTATTTTCTCACCATTCGGGAGGCACAACATTTGAGGCTGGGGAATGCATGGTTGTGGTATGATGAGCGGTTCCATAAATGGAAAGCAGTTGACCAGTCTCTGCGGTGGGAGCTGCGTCATCCTGATATATGGCTGGCTACAATGATGGACAGCTTTGGTGAGTTTAATAGGAGGATAAGCATGGGTGAGTCAGGTGGGGTGTGTTGGTCGTTTAACACGGGTACTTGTTCATGGGTTGGGTACAAATTTGCACACATTTGCTCAAGATGTGGAGGAAATAATTCCATGGCTTACTGTGGACAGCAGGGTTTTGGTGCATGGAACAACACTGGTATGGGCCAAGAGAGAGATTTTCTTTCCTCTCAAGGATTACAGACAGCTCGAGGTTGGGGCAATTTTCGTGGACCCAGGGGAATGGGATCCTTTAGAGGCAATAGGGGGAGGAGTGCCTTTCCCGATTAAGGTGGAAGTATTGGAGGATATGCTTTGCCAGTGTCCTGATTTCGTTCTTAAGGCTGAGGTCATTCAAGGGTTTCAACGGGGATTTCCTATTATGTCCACGGTGGGGTTGGGGGGGGGATTGTTAGAACCTCCATTCAGTGCAAGGGAAAGAGGACATTTTGGAAGAGTTGGTAGGTAAGGAGTGTGCGGCAGGGCGTTTGGGGGATCCATTTGATACGCCACCTTTTGTTAGCTACAAGGTGTCACCATTGGGGTTAGTGCCAAAGAAACAGCCTGGGGAGTTTAGATTGATTCATCATCTTTCATTTCCAGAAGGGAGGTCAGTGAATGATTTTATTGGGGATAAAGTTAGGGTGCGTTACGCCTCTTTGGACAATCAGTGCAGGTGATCAGGGAATTTCGGGAGCCATGGTTGGTTAAGGTTGACATTAAATCAGCTTTCCATTTATTGCCCATTAGGAGGGAGGATTGGTCATTGTTGGGGATGAAGGTAGGTGGTAAATGCTATTTTGACACTGCCATGCCGATGGGTTGTTCCATGGCATGTGCGACATTTGAGAAATGTAGTACCCTTTTATATTGGATTTGGAATCAGAGGGTGGGAACGCAGAAGGTGGTGCATTATTTGGATGATTTCTTGTTAGTTGGGGAAGGGAGGGTGGGGACTCAACAGGGGTTGCAGGAATTTACCAGTATGTGTGAGGAACTGGGCGTACCTTTGGCACAGCACAAGATGGAAGGTCCAGCAAGAGCGTTGGAGTTCCTGGGGTTAATGGTAGATGCGGAATGGAGATTGTTTCGTCTACCTCAGGATATGATAGACAGGCTGTGGTCAGCTGTACGGGGGGTGTTGGACAATAATAAGATTTGGGTTGGTTCAGTCATGGAACTGTTGGGTCTTCTGAACTTTGCCAGTTGAGCAGTATATCTGGGTCAGACGTTTTGCAGTTATTAGCTTATATGCTAAAAGGGGGTAGGAGCAAATATCATTGGGTTAGGGTGACCAGGCTAGTGCGGAAGGATTTGAAGTTGTGTGATGGTTTTCTGCAACAATTTAATGGGATTTCCTTTTGGAAATCAGATTGGGTGGGTCAGGAAGAACTTCAGTTGTTTACAGATGCAGTGGGCAGTATCAGCATGGGGGCTTACTTTGGAGGAAGATGGTTTGCAGCACAATGGCCTCCATATTGGGATGAGGAATGGAGGTGCGATGTCGATTTTTTAGAACTGATGCCGATATGGGCAGCTTCGGTGGTGTGGAAGGAGCAGTTGAGGAAGAAGCGGGTAGTTTTTCATTTGGATAATATGGCTGTGGTGAACGTGTTACAAAAGAAGTCAGCTAGGGCAGAATTACTGTTGAGGATATTGCGGAAGTTGGTATTGCAGAGCCTGTTAATATTTTTTTTATTTTACAGTGGTACATGTGCCTGGTGTTAAGGATGATATTGCTGATAGTTCGTCCCGCTTTCAGTTTTGCAGATTTTGAAGGTTGGCTCCAGGGATGGTCGAGGTGCCAGAAACACTGCCGGAGGAGGTGTGGAATCTTGGGACAGTATAGTCAGGCATCTGGTGCAGCATTCCTGGGCTTCTTCTATGAAGAAGGCATACAGTAGGGCTCTTTTTTGATTTTAACCAATTTGTTTTGCGATTGCCAGAAGAGGTAAGGGTATGGTCAGAGGAATTATTGTTAAGATATGTGGCTAGTGCTTGGGAGAATAGCAAGGCTTTGCAAACAGTTAAAGTGGATCTGGCGGCTATTAGCAATTTTGCTAAGTTGGGTGGTTGCAAGATTTTACGAGGTCCTGGACATTAGGACGTATGTTGAGAGGGTGGGTGAAGGTGATGGTGGAGTGTAGGGATACACGGTTGCCAATTACAAGGGGAATATTGAAGATTTTGTTACAGGGTTTAGGATTATTACATGGTGGGTTGCTGGATTATTTTATGTGGGGCACTCTATGTACGTGGTTATATTTTGGCACTTTCAGGGTATCGGAATTGTTAGGTTCCTTATGTTGGAAGGATATTATAGTGACTGAGAGGGAGGTCAACATCGTAATACAGAAAAGCATGACAGATCAGTTGGGTATGGGATGTACGGTAGTGCTCAAAGTGAACAGGAACCTTCGCCTTTGCCCAGTAACTTGGATTACAGAATTTAGGAGTAGGAGGTTGGGGTGTTCTGAGGGGTTGGTGTTTTGTTCAAAAGATGGCAGGGTAGTTTCCAGTAGTAGGTTTATTACTTTAATTAGGAGGATTTTGGGTTGCATGGGATTTCTGGCTGAGAAGTTTGCAGCTCATTCTTTTAGAATTGGTAGGGCTTCAGATTTGGCCAGATAGGGTAGTTCAATTGAGGTTATTAAGAGGGTGGGCAGGTGGTCCTCAAATGCCTTTTTATTTTATTTTAGATAGTAGTGTTTGTGATTATTAACAATTTTTCTTTTTCTTTTAGGGAAGCGCATACTCATTTTGGGCCATTTGTATATCCGCTGGGCTGAGAAGCGTTCTTTAATCAGGGAGGAGGAAATAATTTGGGTTTATCTTATATTGGATGTTCTGTGTTTTGGCGTGGGGTTAGAGGTATGCATGGGGATAGGCTGATGTTTGAATTTCAGATGACTAAATCATGGATAGGGTGTCCTGATATAATAATAATAATTCATTTGGGAGGTAATGACTTGGGTATTCTGACTAAGAAGTGTTTAGCTGAGATTATTTTGCAGGATTTGTGGAGACTACAGGATAGGTACCCGGGTATGCAAATTGTGTGGTTGGAGTTGATTCCTCAATTGTTTTGGAGGGAGGTGTGCAGTTATAAAGCTATTGAAAGGGTCAGGAGGTTTGTTAACCATACATTGGAGGGGCAGCTAAGAAAATCGGGGCTACATATCATTCAACATGGGGACTTTCGGCAAGAAGAGGTAGGTTGGTATCATATGGCTGGAGTTCATCTCAATGAAATTTGTTTGGATTTGTTAAATTTACATCTCAAGCTCTTTCTACAAGATATGCTGCAGGTTAAGGTTTAGGAGGGGGAACATCCTGGGATCAGGCTGGTGGCAGAGAAGAGGGAAAAGATTGTCCTCTTCTGTTCTCTCTCTAAGGATGTGGTTTGATTTTGCCAATGTTTTTTGTGTGGTGGAAGGTGAGCAGGTACGCTGCCTATTATTTGTGGGGGGTGGGGGTGAGCAGGTATGCTGCCCCGGTGGAGGAAGTTTCAGAGTGAGCAGGTATGCTGCCCTGAGGTGTAATCGAGCAGGGTGAGTTGTTACGCTGCCCTGAGGATCATTGTGGCTGAAGGCAATTGATATTGTTTATATGTTTGAAGTTCATGTTATGATAATATGTAATAAAGGTCGTCAAATGGCTTTGTATGTCCAGAGTGGTTTGTTCAAAGGGGGGCCGGGACAAACAACATTACAAAAGAAATTTTATTACACATTAAAGAATTTTACACAGGGCTAGATTTGAACTGTCACACCAATGAACCTACAAAATACAGTAAGAGTGTCTTATCACTGTTTGCCACAGAAAACATTTTGCAGCAGGAATGTAAATCATTGTGCATACAATCAAGTCCCATTTCATCCACAGTATTAACAAGACATACGACAGTTGTACAATCTCAGTTATTTGTACATATGTTAACTACAGATTTAGTGCAATGACTGATCACACAACCGTTTATGAGTATTGTTTGCAGTAATGCAGCTCGGTCTTCTCTTTGTATTGCGTTCATTATTTTCTTATCTGGCAGTGCTCTCAGACATGCAGTTTGTAAGGCATTTTGAATCAATGTCCTTAAAATGTATAAGAATATTAAATGACAATAATATACATTTTTCAACAAAGGTAGGGGAGTGCACAATGCTCACTTCCACTTAAAACCATGATGCAATTATTTCTACACTTTGCAAATGTATCCCAGTTGACATACACTGCAGGTAAGGGAGTCTGAATTGTTGTGTATTCCTTCTGCCTCCCACTAACCATTCACTTTTGCAATACATTAGCAAAAAACACATGAGTATTGCCTTCACCATTTTTACATCTGCTACATGAATCCAAAGTTTGGGATTCAGCAATTTTAATGAGATCTCAGCTCATGTGCATCTTCACTGGTGCTCAGAGGCATGAGGCTACACCATAACAAGGTAACCATGTACCTAGGGAACTGGAAGGTGAGAGGAGTTGTGTATTTGTTTAGCACAGAGGACTGACATTCCTTTATATTTATCTGCACATAAGACTTCTCATGTTGCTAAGGTATGCTTGTATTTTTCAGGTATATACTAGATTTGTTCACATGTTTTGAAGACAACTGTATGTATGTATGTATGTATGTATATATATATAGTATTATATATTATAGTATTACCCATAGATTAAGCCACTGGTTACTTCACTAGTACTTTCCTATCTATCCTAGAGGAGCATGCCCCTCCCAGAACTATTAGAGTTAAATCAAAGTTTGCCCCATGGCTAAGCAATGACTCTAGGTCTCTACTAAAAGCACGAGATAAAGCATGGCTACCTTGGCAAAAAAATAAATCACAAGTTACTAGGCAGTCTTATTGTGAACTAAGAAACAAAGCAAAAACACAAATAAAACAGGACAAAATAAATTATTATTCTCATATTCAAACTAAACACCACAATAACGCACAAAAATTCTGGGCAGGTGTTAACAACATACTACGACCTGGTAAAGCTGGTCCACCCCCTCCCACTACAAAAAATACCTCTGACTGCATAGCAACACAGTTTAACACCTATTTCACAGAAACTATTCTACAACTCTCTAATAGCCGCAGCCCTACTATTACATCACAAACAACTACACCCCATCAAAACAAGCACAGCTTCTCTCTTCAACCAGCATCACTACATACTGTTAGAAAACTTAGAAAACTAAAACCCATTTCTCTAGCTGCAGATCACTTACCACCTGAATTCCTCAAACTATCTGCTGAAGTAATTGCATACCCTGTCTCCATTCTAATAAACAGATCTATATTAGAACAATATGTTCCTATTATTTGGAAGATTTCATACATCAGCCCAATCCACAAGGGTGGAAATTCTATTGAATTGTATAACTATCATTATTTATTTATTTATTTTATTTTACATTTGTTGATCGGGCTAGTCTAGCTGGATATATGTCCATTTTCAGTAGAGGCCGGGGAGAAAAGCTCCAAACAGGAAATTGACAAAGTTAAACTAAGCAATTCTACAGAATTAAAACTAGGCAATACTAAATAAATTGAACTAAGCATTTCTATACAGAAAACGTAAAATAAACAAAAATTTTTTTTTTTTTTTTTTTTTTTTTTTTTTTTTTTATCTCCTCTATCAAAAATATTTGAAAATATTATTCATAAGCAACTCATGGATCACTTAAATTCTAATAAGTTGTTATCCAGCACTCAACATGGCTTCCGAATACACCACAGTACCACCACTGCACTTTTGTCATTTACAAACACAGTTAACAACCACAGAAATAATGGCAAGCATGTATCCTCCATTTTTTTAGACTTATCTAAAGCTTTTGATATGGTGAATCACAACAGACTCCTACATGCACTGTCTGATGTAGCTTTATCACACTCTACACTTACATGGTTTCAGAGATACTTAACTGGAAGACAGCAAGCAGTACATTGGCAACAAAGTCTATCTCCTTTGCTACCAGTCACCCTAGGAGTCCCCCAAGGATCAATTCTTGGCCCCCTGCTTTTCTCCATATTTACTAACAAGCTCTGTACTGTGGCCTCTTCTGCCACAATTATTCAATATGCTGATGAGTCTACAGTATCAAGTGCTGACACTACCCTTCCTGAACTGCAGGTACTCACTCAATCATCCTTCCTCAAAATAAAGTCCTGGCTAACAAATTCCTGCTTATTATTAAACCACAACAAGACAAAGCTCACGCTATTCCATCCTATCAAAGCTACTATAAACACAGAATCTTTTTAGATACTATCCAGAAATAACACTACTATCACTCACTCCCCACATACCAAACTACTAGGGGTCGAAATTGACACTAATATGACATTTGACATCCACATCGCTCAATCAATTAAGAAAGTACAAAAAAACTAGGTACACTATATAGTAACAGGCAATATCTCACAAATAGCACAAAAATAGCTACTGCCCAAACTCATTTGACCTCAACTTTTTTATATGCATCACCTGCATTTATTAACCTCAGGAAAACTGAGCTGGTAAAACTAGAAGCCTGCTACAATAAAATAGCTAGATATGCAGCAAACTCGACAATGAGATCACACCATTGCTCTGCCCTAAGGAAACTACGCTGGTTAGAGCTTCCCTACCTCCTACATTTGTCTCAGCTTAACATGGCTTATAAAATCTTATAACATTCTGTAAAAACTCCATCATTACATGACTTGCTAGAACCCTATTCCTGTGGCAGAATGCTGCAGTCAAATGATAAGCCCCTCATACAAATCTCAACAGCACACAATCCTGCTGGAGAGTCCACCTACTCTCATTATATTGTTAAGATTTGGAACTCTGTACCTAGTAACATCGCATCTAGCACTACATTAACTATTTTTAAACAAACACTAAAAACCCACCTTGTCACTAAATGGCTGTTCTCTTGCACTGCCCCAGACTAAAAATCCTACAAACTCTTTACTCTACGTACAGCTGTTTTTTTTTTTATTTATAATCTTCCTTCTTTTTTTATCTTTACTTTAAACATCTTTTCTTTCTTTGTTCTATGTGAAGCTTTTCTCCCCAGGCCTCTGCTGAAAATGGACATTCCGTCCAGTCAGACTTTCCCAGTAATCAAATGTAAAAATAAAAATAAATAAATATACACGGGCACACACACACACACACACACACATATATATACATATATATATATATATATATATATATATATATATATATATATATATATATATATATATATATATATATATATATATATGTGTGTGTGTGTGTAGGTTTACTATCAATATCTCTAAATTTATAAAAAAAGGTACAAAACAGAACGAACGTCCCTAATGTTGAAAAACAGCTGTTAATGCCGAAAATGTTGACAATGACATTTTACAGCATTAACAACAATGCCACCCTTACCACAACTCTCTAAACCCTACACCTACTCTCCCATCTATGCAGGGGGTCAAGTCCCCCTGCGCACCCCATACCCCCCTAACTTATTATTCCAATTCCGAGATCACACTCCAGTGGGGAAAGGGATGTATTTCCCTAACCGCACTGTACTGCGATCCCTTTACATGAGCGAATATTATGTTTGCGAATGCACAGCCCATTTGCAAATACACTGTTCGCTCGTTTAACCTGCCCACATATGAAGTATTCGAACATCTGTTGTTCGAATACTTCATAGCCGTGCAATTGCACAGCAACATTTTAATAGTAAACCATATATATATATATATATATATATATATATATATATATATATATATATATATATATGGGTCTAGGACTATTCACTGAAACACATTTGACTGTGCACAATTCACTGAAAGCTCAATTCACTGAAACACATTTCACTGAAAGTTATATGTGGCCTTTTCCCCACTGTAGTGCGACCCTGGAGTTAGTATATACAGTAAGGGGGGTGGGGGGGCACCACCCTCCCACATTGAAGGGTGTGGGGGCGTAGTACCCCACCTATTTTAAATATTTTGAACTATATACATGGATACTTGCAATTCCAATAAGTTACTCTTTTGTGAACATAATATATATCCAAACTATATGGGGGGTTATGTCCCCCCACACTCTACAATGTGGGGGGGGCGGTAGCCCCTACACCCCCCATTACTAGACATATTAACTCCAGTGTCGCACTACAGTGGGGAAAAGGCCATATATAACTTTCAGTGAAATGTGTTTCAGTGAATTGTGTTTTCAGTGACTTGAGCTTTCAGTGATTTGTGCACAGTCATTTGACTTTCAGTGAATATTCCTAGACCTGTATATATCTATATCTATATATATATATATCTATATATCTATATATATATATATATCTATATATATATATATATATATATATATATATATATATATATATAGATAGATATATATATGGGAGGCCTTCATTTGTTCGAACTTTCAAATGTTCGAAATTCATATGGCCGAAACCATATGAGCGAACGTTTGAAAGGCCGACAAATGATAGCGGAGATCCCACTACAGTGCGGGTCTGGGAGATTCCCCTTTTTTGCATTGTAGTGCGATCTCAGAGTTAGAATATTTAAGTAGCAGGGGTTGTGATGGGTGCTGGGGGGATTACTCCCCCGCATAACAAGGTTTAACTGTGTTTACAAGTAGGTAAATGGTGCTATTTCAGGATGTCGGTCTTTCGGAATTTCGATCATATGGTGTTGGCCATATGAAAGTTGGCATTCTGAATGGTCAGACTTCTGAAGTAGATATATATATATATATATATATATATATATATATATATATATATATATATATATATATATATATATATACAAATTAGGGGGATTAAACTGTTATTATTATTATTTATTTATTCCAGTTTGGTGACCGGGGAGGTCCACTGGGCTCGAGAGCCCGTTTTCAGTGGAGGCCCGGGGAGAAAAGCTCCACATAACAAGTTACATAAAGTTTTATAATTTTCATTTTGGTTAAGCAGCGAAGTTCCGCATAACAACTTACATAGCATATAGTCTATATAACATATAGAAATATCACATTGTAAGTTACATAAATTTAATTCAATATGTAGTTGTACTCTTTTTTATACTGGGGCAGGTATTAGAAAGAAAAGGTATGGAATACTTAGTGGCTGAAATGCCACAAAACAAACCAAACTTGAAAAAGGAAGCCTGCAGGATGATAAACCTCAGCAGATGCACCAATTCCAGACACAGTGATGCTGATAAACTGCAAGTTAAAATTTTATTTTAAGCTCAACAAAAATAGGCTTTTCATCAGTGTCCCACACCAACTTCATCAGAAAAACAAACAACACATTCAGCTTACACCTTAATAAAAAGCTCATAAATCACATGACTACTTAGCAATTAAGCCAATACATTCACAACACCTGCTCAAACCCTTCCCTGAGAACTCAACCTTACTGAACAAGCAGTAAAAGGAATATCCATACTTTTGTAAGCCATGATGAAATAGATAAAAAATAAATGAAGAAATTAAAATAGATACAATCTACAAAAAATAAATACAATAAAATTACCTAACCAAACTTCTTAATTTTAAAATACAAGAAATGGATAACATTCCATTTAAGCCTGGATAATGATAAACTTCTAGTTTTAGCTGCCAAATTAATTCCTTTTGTTCTAAAAGTAATGTATCTGGACCCCCCCTATTGGAAGGAACTACCTGATCAATGACTGAAAAAGTAAATTCATGACCTGGGTATTCCTTAACATGCCTGGTAAGCGCATTTTCCATCTTCTCTTTTTTGTTGGCATAAAGGCGTTCATAAACGCATTCCTGAAGTTTCCTGTCAGTTTTTCCTATATAAAACACTGGGCATGAAGAGCACCTAGCCAAATATACCACATGTGAACTGGCACACTTAGTGGCTAAGATGCTAGAAAGTAATTATGAAAGAAGGGATGAGAAGCATAGGGCGAGAGGCTGGGTGGAGATAGGTTATAGTTTATAGCCTGGGTATAAATGAGAGGTTTAGAAGGGAAGAAGGTTAGCCAGGAGAAAAGGAAGAGGGGAGGTTGGAAGGTGTGGGGAGAGGAGTGCAGTTACATTTTCTGTGAAGAAATAGGTAGGAGTGGAGTAGTCTTTTGAAGGTGTTTAGGTTGTCACAGGCCCTCAAAGTGGAGGGCAGGGTATTCCATTTTTTAGCTAAGGTGTGGGAGAGTAAAAGTTGACCAGCAGGGTGCTTAGGTTTGTGGATGGTAATAAGGTTTTGATGAGTGGATCTAAGGGGTCTTGGGGGGGCTATAAGGTAGAAGGATATTAGATAAAGAAGGGCAGCTGGTGGGTTGAAATATTAACTTGTGGTCTGAGTCAATTTGGAGGAAGTCTAGTTGATTTGGGAGTTCAAGCCAGTTTAGAGTTAGTAGGGAGGAGCAGTGGTGAGAGAAGACTTTTGCTTTTGTGGATCACCTGGAGATTTTGTTGTAGCATACTTCTAGTTTGGAGGTGAGAGTGGAAGATAGATTAGTAAGTAGTGGAGCACCATATAGAAGAGATGGGAGAAAATAGGTAGTGGCCAGGGTCGGTCTAGTGGAGGGAGAGAGGAAGTGATTATTCCTGTAGAGTAGGCTGAGTTTTTTGTGGGTTTTCTTGATGTTAAGTTGGATATGGGTGTTGAATTTTAGGTGTTCATCAATGGTGAACCCCAAGAGTTTGGTGGCGGGAACAATATCAATGATAGAGTTGTTGAGGCTGGTAATTTGAAATGAGTTTTTATTCATGGGAATTGCTTTTGAGGGAGTGAATAGGAGGATTTTTGTTTTGTTAGCGTTGAGTGATATGCGGTTTTGGAGCATTCATTTTTCAGTGGTTGAGAAGGCAGATTGAGTTAGAAATTTGAGTTCAGATTGGTTGGAGGCATAGCAGATCAGAGTAGAGTCGTCTGCATATTGGACAATTTTGGTGCTTGGAATGGCATTGTGGAGATCATTAATGAAGATGTTGAATAGCAGAGGGCCAAAAATGGAGCCTTGGGGAACTCCTGTGGGTGCTGGAAGGAAGGTGGAAGAGGATTGGCCCCATTTCACTGCTTGGGACCTGTCAGAAAGATAGCTGGAGAACCAGGAAAGAGTTTTTGGTGAGATGTTAAGGTTGGATAGATGGTCTAGAAGATGGGTGTGAGAGATGGTGTCGAAAGCTTTAGATAAATCTAATAGAATAGATGAAACTAAGTTGCCAGAGTCTCGGGCTGAGTTGATAGAGTGAAAAAAGGAGAGAAGGGCTGTGTTGGTATTGTGTCCAGGGCAGAAGCCGTGTTGGGTAGGAGAGAGCAGTTGATTTTCAGTTAGGAATGGCATGAGCTGTATGTGAATGCATTTTTCGAGAAGTTTAGAGATGGGAGAGAGGATAGCTATGGGACGGAAGTTGGAGAAGTTACAGTTTTTGCCACCCTTGTGGAGTGGGAGAATAAAAGCAGACTGCCATAATTTTGGTACATATGACTCGAGTAGTAATCTATTGATCAGGATGCTGATAGGGAGAGCAATACTGTCAGAGGCAATTTTTAAGAAGGAGGAGGGAATGTTGTCAGGAGCATTGCTGCAAGGTTTGAGTTTATAGAGTAGTTTTTTATGAGGTTGGTGGATACAGGTTTAAGTTCGAAAATAGGGAGAGTGGGAGGAGGTGGGGTGGAGGCTAGGGAGGAGGTAGGTAGGGGGATGTTACTGGGGAAGGTTTTGGTCAACTCAGCAATGGAAGAGGTGAAGAAGGTGTTAAATAGTTTGGCAATTTCCTGGTCAGGTTTGCTAGTGTCAGGACAAGGGTTATTTGTGGTACCAGGCTTGAGAAGGGAGTTTATAGAGTTCTAGAATTGTTTGGGGTTCTTTGTATGATTTATTTGTGGGTGGTTGTAATAGGATTTTTTGTCTTTAATGGCTTGTTTTTTGGCTAGGTTTCGCAGCTGTTTGTATTTTAGTAACAGCTCAGGCTGTTTATGATGGTGATAGCTTTTCCAAGATTTGTCTCTCTGTTGCATAATTTTCTTGGTGGCTTTTGTAAGCCAAGGGGCTGTTTTTGCTTTAACGCTTTTGGTTCGTGTTGGAGCTAGGGAGTTTAGGACAGAAAGGAATGTAGAGTTGAAGAAGTCTATGGCTTCGTCTAGAGGTAAGGTTTTTAGTGGGTTCCAGTTTGTGAGCTTAAGGGAGTCAGAGAAGGTAGAGGGGTTAAAGTTAGTTAGGGTACGGGTTTGTAGGAAGTAGTGGGAGTATGGGGAAGAGGAAGTGGCTCTGTGGGTGAAAGCAGGGAGATGGTCTCCTAATGGATCAGGAGTCACACCAGATGTAGTGGTTTTATTTGGGTGGGACACTAGTATCCAGTCTAGGATAGAGCCTGGGCGGTTGGTCTTGTTGGGCCTGCTGATGGTGTGAATAAGTTGAGTAAAGTTGAAGAGATTAATTGATAAGGTGGGATTGGGGTCTATGATTTTTTGCCAGTCAATATTTACGTCTCCCATTATGTAAGTTTCTTGTTTAATATTAGTGTAGGTCCAGGAGAGGAAGTCTTCTAAGGTATTGGTGTTATTACCAGGGGGAATGAAAAGGGAGATGATACAGATACTTTTTTGGTTATTTAATTTTAGCATGCCAATCACTAGTTCAGCATTGTTAAAGGATGGGATAGGATTTGGGAAGGGAATAATAGATAAATGATTAGAGTAAATTAGTGCTACTCCACCACATCTTTTATTTAGGCGGTCTGATCGGAGGCATTGTAATCCGGGGGAAAGGAATTTTGAGTCAGTTATGTGTGGTTTTTGCCAGGTTTTAGAGATGGCTACTATGTCTGGTGAGTTATGGTTGATCCAGGCATGAAACAGGGTAGTTTTATTTGTTAAGCTTTGGGCATTGATAGTGAGGAATTTGAGGTCTTTATAAATAGGTTTGTTGTTGGAGCTATGGTTATTAGTTTGAGAGGTGTTTGGTCCGGGGTTAGGATGAATGTCGCCTGCTAAGAAGAGGTATGAGTGAAGATGAATAAGTTTTTTTAGGAATTAATTTCTATTTCTATGCACTTCTTATACTTCCCTCTTGGCATAGGTATTTTTGCCATGCATTGACTTTCAGAGATAGACAGCCTTATTAAATGTTATTTTTAAAACTGGTTACCTTGCAGTGTTTTCTATCTTATTCCATGGCAATATAAAGTACCATATTGCCAATGATACAGGGATATAATGCTTCTAAGATGGCCCATAGACATTGCCAGAGGAGTGCTGAACATAGTGAGCGAGAGCTGCCTAGCAATCGTACACAATTTACTTTTGTGTTGTACATGTGTACACATTTTATGAAGATTGTGTGGAAAGCATTCATAACAAGTGAATTATGTGTTATTCCTTGGATTCTACAAACTGTCATTTTCCTGTTGTTTGGGAGTGGGGGGGCCAAGTACAATATGTGTGTTTCCACACCACAAGTTGAGTTTCAGGAGTTTTAGTCTTTCAGTTGTGAAGTCATCCTGGTAATTCCATGGGTGTACAGAAAAAAACTGTATGTAATCAGTGGCATGTTGTAGCATAGCATTCAGTAATTGATGTAAGACCCTAGATGCTATTGCCTGTAATATCCCTAGCATATGCCCTGTTGGCCTGTAAGATGTTCCTGTAGCTAAAACTCTACGTGCTGCACATACTTTAGTCTCACAGTTATTGGTTCCCCTCAGTTTGCCTTTATTTTCAGTTGTGGACGACAGAGGTTGCAGAGTTCCTGTAGTATGTCTCTATCCACACTGTAGCACTCTACAATTTCTACATCATGCAGACCATGGTAAGTTAACAGGGGTCTAAATAAAATTCTCCTTCTTTGCCGCGGTCTATTTGTAGCAGCAGCAACATAAAGTTTTGCCTGTTGCACACACACATGCATAACAGCAACTGTAGCCCCTAAGAGTGTTTCTGTGCACAGTACCTTTGGTGACTGTATTCCAAAAGATTTTTGAATTTGCAGGGAAAACCAGTACTGAGTCCACACAATTCCTTTATAGCTTGTTGAATAGCTCCTCCATCTTGAATTGGTTGATTAGCATGCAGTTCAGCTGCTTATATTGTAATTAGCATGTCATGATGTTTACCAGGTTTGAACGGCTCTGTAGAACCACTTTACTGAATACAAAATGGTGCACTACTGTGTGAGCATCTTAGCAAACCATGAAGGCTTTATTGAATTTGCACCAGTTTTTTAAGTAAGGGTATTCATTACACATGCACACTACGACTTCATAGTGTCACTATAGTAATTCCTGAATTTGTCTGCCATGACTTAAGGCATTACACTTTATTGATTTTACAGTAAGACACTACAGAAACCTGACTCATTTATTTTAATGGACAGTTTATCAAATTGTGAGGGTCAATGTTATCACTAGGATGTTTTCCTCTGATTACAGCTATAAATGGTAGAACAATCTTACTATTGTTAATAAATGATTTAGCTGGATGACTACCTTCTCTGGCTTGTAAATCAATGTATGTCTATAGTTAATGCCTTCTGTTTGCTAACACAATCTGATAAGAATGCAATATTTAAAAAGCAGTGTCTAAATAATATAGCAGATTAGAGCATGCAGTATAAATGGTATGAATATGTCTGCGATAACCAGAATTGGATGATCAGAAAATTTTAAAAAATGTAGA
This sequence comes from Protopterus annectens, assembly GCF_019279795.1. Classification (NCBI taxonomy): domain Eukaryota; kingdom Metazoa; phylum Chordata; order Ceratodontiformes; family Protopteridae; genus Protopterus; species Protopterus annectens. The sequence continues at coordinate 434,067,124 of NC_056735.1, forward strand.
AATTAAATAATATAATAGCTAAGACCACTTTGTATAGATAATGCTTATATGTAGTCTACCTGTTAGTTCAACAGTTAGTTTTTATTTTAATTTAAGAAAATGGTCAACATATGAATTAGTGCTAGAATTCTAGAATTTTATGTGATATATATTTTGTAGTTGAACTGTAAATGCTTGTTACTAATATGTGTCTGATTTGTATTTTTAACTTATGAATAAAAAACAAAATAATTTGTCAAAGACTTTACCATAAGTTTAGAATATTCCGTTTGAGTTTTAAACAGACACTGGGATTTATGACCAATCATGTCGGCTTCATGTGAAGCCTACACAATGTTAATGTGTTAACAAGATGGGCAGCGCTAATAGCATACGCATGCTGCTCATCATGCTAAAATGAATACAAGCAAATTTCCATGGCCAGCAACAGTGGTGGCGGCCAGGAAACTATGTTGAGCAGCATGAGCACATAAAGTAAACCAATAGGCTTGTCTTTGGGTAAACCTGTGGTGCGTGCTCATGTGGACAGCACAAAGAGGTACATAAGGCAAATAATGCATGATGCACATGGGCAGGGACAGTGCACCAAGTGTACTGTACACATAAATGAAATGCATGAATACAGTAATAAGTAATAGGAATATAAAATTGCAAGGGCAACTACAGTACATTGGTTACCAGACAGGAAAAGTATACTGAGGACAATATGCACAGAAATCAAAGAGATGTATACAGAAAGATGTAAGTGAGGAGTGTAAATGTTCAAATTCTAGTTAGCTAAATTAATGTGAAGGTGCTTATGTCACAAAGGCAAATTTGTAATAATAAAATCTTGCAACATGCATGTTAGAATTAATGGTGGTCACAATTCTTCAGCAAATATAGGTAAATAAAAGTAGATATATTATAGGATATGACAGTGACACAAACTGACATTGTAAGAGAAGGGAATTGCATAACATACAAATGTCATTGACATGCTGAGTTGAGATAGCAGTTCACGAGGACATATAGAATAAATGCAGAAAAATAGAACATGTTGTAAAGCAGGAATGGCTCAAAAGCCACAATGCCCTTTTGCAGGACTCAAACCCATCCCATCAATCTCAACACTGACCTGTGTATTAATACTATATGTCAGAGAAAAAGGCCTAACACATCACCTTTGAAGGGAATTATGCACTTCAATATTCTAACAGTTATGCATCCTATATATAGATGTGTGTGGTATTAAAAATGTGGGAACAGAGTGTGACATAAGTAATACCCTTGTGTAAGGCACTCCTGCCTGACATAGCTTTTGTGCCAACAGATAAGAACAACACCACACTATGATGCAGTGTATTTCCCACAGGAAATAGCAGTGGGTACTGGGACAAACAAATTAAATTGATGTGTGAATTAAAATAGGATTCCTGAGAATGAATGTCATATCAGCATGTCAGACTAATGGCAATTACTTGAGTATGTTCATGTGCACAAACTCCTGATGTTCCATGGTCAAGGAAGGCTTCTCTGTATGTCTGCATACATACCACCTGAGAAATAGAGCACACTCATGTACACCACAGTACCCAATGCACGTGCCAAGGTAGCACACTGATGGGGGAGGTCACTGCCACTATACATACAAACTATAATTGACGGGGCTGTTTTTCCTGCAAAACAATTGAAGATACAAATGCTTACAGTCCCTCAATGCTGGTTTAGAAAGTTTATCTAAGAGTTGATAAAATCAGCACTATAGTGGCATCAATGTATGTGCCATGATATAAGTGCATCTCCAATTGTAATTTCTGTCTTTATATGAAATAATTACATCATGTGTATGAATAAAGGAATATGTGCCCCTGTAATTACTTAGAAAGATTATTGTAGTATGTCAGACAACATTGTCTAATGCTAGGTATACCCAAACAGACCTGTAGCCCCCTGCTGTTTTCACTGTGATGAAAAACAGCAATTATGTACAATGTGTATATAATCCTGTATTAAAACTCATGCCTTACTTAGGCAACAACATACATTACATCACATCATCAGCATGTTGCACACAGTATGCATTTGTAGGTGGACTGAAACGTGGATGTGGGATTGATGTAACCACTGAAATGTTTCTCACCAGTGTGAGTCAACTGAGCACACCTGTTGAATTAATGATCCAGTGATGCAATAGACCCACCCTCACACAGACAAGTTAATTGATGTGAGATTAGAACTCCTTGCATATCTAACTATGCAATCCAGTGGGTGCAGTACTTAACCTAAGCATCACTGCAAAAGTCCAACTTTCACACTATGAGAGCACACTTTATACAAGATGACATCTGTGTGGTGTCACAGAGAATATGATTTTGAGAGAAGAGTCTGACATACTCACCTTGCAGTATAAAATTAACTAGAGGCTACTATTGTATTGTGCACCACAGTAGTTAGGGTCATATTTGCAAAACTCCTTGCACATACAAAAGTTGATTGCTGTGTGATTATAGCCCTCTTCATCTAGAGCTATGCAATCTAGAGGACACAATACTTAACCCAAGCACCACCACAGCAGTCTGAATATTATAGTGTGAGAGTGCACTTTATAGACAATGACATCAGTGTAGTTTTGCAGAGAAGATTATGTTGGAAGAACAGTCTGACACTGATGTGGATTCACCCTGCAGTTAAAAGAGTAACTCCAGAGTGCTACTGTATTGTAAGCAGCAGTAGTTAAGGTTATATATGCACAACTCCACACACACACACACACACACACACACACACACACACACACACACACACACACACACACACACACACACACACCATGTTGACTGCGATGAGATTAGAACACCCTACATATGTAGCTGCACACATTTTAGAAAAGATTTTTATTAAATGGGGGATGCTGATTTGTTAAAAGAAAAACTTTAACAGTCATTATTTATTTTAAAATACAATACTTTGATGCCTAGGGAGTTGAATTGTGGTATTTGTTGGAAATATTTTCTTTAATTGTTTTATTTAAACTTTAATTAATTGCTTGATTGCTTAATTGATGGATATATATATATATATATATATGGGTCTATCTGACTTGGTCGACATTTCATTTAGTCGACAATTCATTTAGTCGACATTTCATATAATCGACAAGCTTTTGCCCCCTCCCCCAAAATCGTGCGACCCTGGAGTTAGAATATATATTTAGGGGGGGGTGGGGGGCACAGCCCCCCACTTGGGGGGTGTGGGGGGCGAAGCCCCCCACTTAAAAAGCTTGTCGATTATATGAAATGTCGACTAAATGAATTGTCGACTAAATGAAATGTCGACCAAGTCAGATAGACCCATATATATATAGGGGAATCTTTAGATTGTTTGTTACTTCTTGAACGCTGTTTGACCGAGGCGCTAAAGTGCAATAAACTCTGCTTTCACTTCGAGTGGATCTATTGCTGGTTGTTTTGCCGTATCTAGCTACACAGTCTAGAGGACACAGTATTTAACACAAGCACCACTGCAGAGATATGACTTTACATTTTAACAATGTAGTGTACATGGGATTATTGCCTTATTCTGTGTCAGAGAAGAAACTGTGATGTTGAAGGTTTTATGCAAATCCATATTTGTTGATGTGATGGAATAAGGTCAAAGTTATGATCAGTAATACATACATACTGCTGACTTATGTCAGCTATGCTGTTATTAATGTATATTGCAGAACTGAGCGTGACATACTTCTACTGGTTTGTGTATATCAGACACACACAGTTGTGGAACAAAGGATGGACAATGGATCATTCATGGATTATCAGGTTATGATGATGGTATGTAAACCTTAATGAATGGTACTGGTATTAGCAATGAGATGTGCTCATGTATGGTCAATGTGGACTGTCAATACCAAATGATAGCTAATATTCCAATGCACAAGGGGTAAAAAATATGATTTCTGTGCATTATGGCTGTATGTGGTTGTATATCATTTGTAAGTGTCAGTGCTACAGTGCAACCACAACTGTCCAGGATGATGTGGTCAATTAACCATGCAGTTCATTACATTTCACGAGTACATAACACAGTTTCTATGTAATGAAAAAATATCATCCAGTAGCAATATATATTTTTTCCAAATCACTTCCTAAAGCACAATGCTACAAAGTGTATTGGTGCAAATGTTGGCAAAGTATTAACAGATGTGTAAGTATATTTTGATGAGTTGATCTTGGACTGTGAAGCACCAGTATTTAACAGTGTTCACTGGTGCTTCCTGGCAACCTTTGCAGAAATAAGAACCATAGAGGAAATGCTGTGATTCAGATTACATTTACAACAGATCAGTTTTATCATAACATGTTGCATACATATGCTCTGCGTGTTTTATTGTACCTTTCAATGTTAGCTCCAAAGTACAGTTCATAAATGAAGTGTAGTGCTTGCCTTCCCCATTTCCATGATGGTATGCTGAGAGCAAACAGAGTTCTCTGATGAAGGAAAAAGTGAAAAACTTTAGTTGGTATCCCTTCTACAGTGCAAACAGACTTAGCGGCAATGTGTGGCCATCAGCACTCTGGACAGTATTTAATGGAGAAAATCCGCCTGTTAACCTTGTTTTCTCTGTGGCACAAGGTGTAAACTCTATCAGATAAATAAAAAGAAGCAGAGTTGAAGCAAGGTTCAACCCCTGTATGCAGATAGTATTACAAACAGTGTCAGAATGTGATTATTATTTACTTTTTATCATGGCTTTAAGAATACCCAGGAATGACTATTATAAATATGTTGCCTGTCAAAATTATGTATGTAATAGCTACTGAAATAATCTTTTATACCTTCATAAAAGACATGCTTGAAGGATAATCACAAGTTAATTGGTTGCACAATGAGGTGTAAGGCAAACATTCAATGAATTATTATTCACACCTGAAATGACATTTAGCATCACATACTACAGCTGCTTATTGCTAGACCTCACACAAATGCTGAGGACAACAACTGAACAAACAGAAGAGGCTTAGAGAAATACATAGCAACACAGAAAAGAGAAGCAGTCTGAGTTTCACCTGATGCTGGATACTAACCATTGTCAAAATCTTGCCAAGGAAATCCTACTTCACAATCTCAAAATCATACCTTTGAATGGACAAATATACCCTATTTAGTCAATGGAAGATCTTCAGCAAAGTAATGGCAGACAGAAAATGCCATAACATGGCATTTATATCCATCAGCCTAATGAATAGTCAGCAGTACAAAGGGGTGAGAGAGAGAAGGGGTGAAGATAGAGACAGACATAGAGGCACATGTGAAATGGTGGTGTTATAGGTCATTGATGTACATGTTTATGGTGTGTCCTCAGGATTACTCAGTCATGGTCTGTATCAGGAAATGAGGGCTGTGGGGATGAAGAAGCTGTAGGACAGGCAAAAACTAATGATGATATGAGTAGAATGAGAATGGTTTAATAATTTCTCTTTAATGGCATGGATGCATTTGCAAATACTTTTTTTTTTTTGCAACAGTGTTTAAAATCTGCTCATGAGAGGTTGTTACTGGGTTAAAAATGAGTCGTATGCCATTAATCATGTCATAGAAGTATAACATCAAAGTAAGAAATAATGTGACATACATCTGGATTTGAACCCTTGATGCTGTGACCAAAATGTAATCCTCAAACAAATGATTTATATTAACACTCCAAAGAGGAAGTTGCACTTTATTACATCAAGTAGTCAAATAACTGTTAGAGTAACTGTTGCAAAGTATTGCCTTTATTCTGCCTTTATTCTGTATTCCAGTCACACAGCCTGTTTAAGTACCTTTGTGCGAGGATAACCAGACTACTGCAGGTGATGGCAACAACTGACTGGGTTTTACCATAAGACATGTACAGCCATTCACCATCATGAGACAATGATGCATGATCCCAATGTCCATGCAAATCTTGAGGTAAAATAAGTGAAGACTTTATTTTGGGCCATTTCTGGCTAGTTGTGTTGTGTGCAATTCTAGTTTTTTTACCAAATTAAATACATGAAAGAGGAGTTGATAGGAAAGTGGTAGAATGGGGAGGTCAAGCAGAGTGGAGGACATGGAGAAAAAATTGAGGACTTGCTGGAAGGTAGTGGGAGAAAAGCATAGATATCCACATCATCACAACATAAATGTAGAAGCATAGTCACAATTTGCTGAACTTGGACTGTCGCTACACCAAGGGTAAGAGACAACAACAGAATAATGTTTTAAGGTCAACTGTACACAATCATGTGTGTCAAGAAGACACATAGGGTGAAGTGAAGAGCTATGTATGGGTTGTTATTTTTTTGTGGAACAGGTGACCATGTTTTACTTTTTTTTCTTTCAAAGAGAGAAGATTGTTGAAGAAGCTGCTTAGGAATGTGAGGGTTGGGTAGAAAGGTTAGGTATGAAAACAGGTGCAGACATACAGAACAAACAAGACAGACAAGACTGTTGATAGACTAAAAGTTTGGGTTACACCAAGATTGGGGATAGGTAGGTAGAGGGCACTAGAGATGTACCAAAGCCAAGCTTAAGATCAATTAAAATCTAGTCATTGCCCTCAGAATTGTCATCTCTGTCTCCCATCTCAGTTTCCTGTGTCAGTGCTTGATGTGGCATTATCTTGACATGTGATTAAGCACCTTTACAAAACAGTTGATTCAGGTGCCAAGGCCCCTTTCCATATTGCAATCCTAAAGCCCTGTCACCTCTTGGTGGGTGAATAAATCACTGCCTCCACTAATATTACTCTTGGAGGGCATCAGTGCACCAGCTAATAGGTCAGAGCTACCCAATGTGGATGGAGCAGTTATGATAAGGATGTGGAGGCAGTTTCAACAGCATAGGAGCCTGAAGTGCTGGGTGCTAGTGCTGCAACTATAGTGGGATGGCAGGCCAATCCATAGTGATCGCTCTACTTCTCTGTGTTGCATGTCAGGTTTTACAAGCAGAACTTTATGACAACAGAAAATATTTAAGCCATATGCAATACCCCTCCAAAAAATAAATTGAGAGAAAAGGGGTGGGGTGAGACAAAAAAAAGAGAGAAAGAACTAGCTCCATGGCATATTACATGACTATATAATTTCTGAAAATATACAGTTATGATTATCCAGTCTGTACACTTTTACACTTTTACCACATCCAGGTATGATGGGAAAGTCTTAATCTGTTGTACCATTAATCAGCTGCACTGATATGATATAAATACAGCTATTTACTACAGTATTGTCATATTGCATACAATAAAAATAGTTATTAGGCTTACAGTAAGATCTGATAATACATACCTCTGGCTTCTCTGAGGCAAACTAACCTCTCTTTGTGAGTCTCACTGTTCATTGCAATGTTTTCAGTAGCTGTAGAAAACAGAAGAAGACAAGAAGAGACATGAAAGCATACTGAATATCAGTCTTGGCCAGGTACTGTATTTGATATACTTTATTACAGATAGGTCAGTGTACTTACACAACTGTGAGATGTCAGCTGTCCTAAATGCATCCTCCCATCAGTTCTTCTTGCACTGTTTCAGGTTACTGTAGTGGTGATGACAATTGTCTCCAGTGTGTGGGATGCCAGTTGCACTGGAGACAGCCTTGGCTACTCTGATCCAAACCTCAGTCTTATATTGAAACCCAGTATAATCTCCCTGCAGCACCCTAAGGCTGTAGTGATTCATGATGAGTGCAACAAAAATCCTGGACTCCTCAACACCCCAACTTGGTGCTCTAAATTCAGCACTCTCATCTCCCACGCCAGTCATGCCTGCATAACTCAAGCAGCAACACTAGGTCTGAATTGGTGCCAAATTCCAATCTTGCATTTAACAACTAGTGCGCAAAGATGCACAGCTATGCCAACTACATTTGCATGATGGAAAGCAAAGAGAGGCATTTGCAAACAACAAAAAAATGCATTTCATCAAACAACAATGAAGGTGTGAAACACGGCAGTCAGATTTGTAATCTATAGTCTCAACCTATTCGCACTTTATCAGATGGTCATCACTGACAACCTCAATGGCTTGGCTTGTTATCCTTGATGTTTTGGGGGTTAAATAGGATGTCCTGACAGATGACTTTCTGGAATTATACACTTTCAAATGTTAGTTGACCATTGCTGGAATCAAACATTAGAAAGGAATAATGTGTAAATTACAAAGTGAATATTTATCAGTGCTGTAGTAGAACTCTCTTTCAGTCATGTTCATTACAGATAAACTGTGTTCAGTATGACTGGAGATATACTTCAGATAGACCTGTATGTGTGTGACTTAAAGAAGTCATGTGAAATGCATTCCCATGAAAGAGGCAATGTTACTCTTTGCAAATGTATGCCAGATAGCTAGACTTTCATGAGCTGAGTAATACAGGTTGGAGTATGGCACATTCTTCAGAACTGTTCTATACACAGCTGACTATGGAGGAGAGAAGATGATTTTAACTTAGGTATTCTGCCCATCATAGCTATGCAAGTATATTTTATTCTGTCAGAAATATTATGCTTAAACAATCACACACACACATTCAACTGAGTTTCATATGTAAATCAGTAACAACATATGCTGCTTACAAAAATTAGTTTATCAATGCATTAATGAGACGTAATGCAATGACCATTATTATGATATCCACTTGTATATAGCATTATCTTCTTAACTGAAGTGTTGGCAACATTTATAAAAAAATAAGTGTTATTGGGCTTAAACCCTGGATCACCTGTGTTCTATCTACAAAGTCAGTGCACTTACACTTTGTGCCACAGACACAGATACACAACAGCTGGAAGTTCTAGACTCTGTACTGCCCAAAGTGCTGGTGTTCACAGTTGCTGCTAAGCCTGTTTGCCCTACAGAAGGCTGCTCAAATAATATTTTTCATTTTTTTCCTTAAGCATTAAGCATGATTGTGTGTCGCTCAGCAGAGAGAAGTACACAAGGCAAGAAATAGAAAAAAAGCATATAAAGTTATAAGGAAAATGATTCTTACATCTGGAGTAATCATTTCCACAGTCATTTCACACTGTGTGGATTTGAACCACAGAGAAACTGCATTCAGTGGTCAAAATCACTGCATTTACAGCTTCTGCCATAGAAATAGGTATACAAAATATGCACATCACTCACTCATTTGAAATACTGTGCATCGGTGCCAAACATGTTTGAGCTAATGAAGATTACAGAAATGAAACTGTTCAGTTTCCTTCAACTGTGAGCCCTGTTTGCACTCTGCTAAGCAGTGCTGACATTACACAGGTAAGTGAACATATGTATGTAACAATTTATATTCTACACAACAAATCACAAGCTGCATTTTTACACCTGTAGCAAACTTTCCTAGCAGCATGTGGCTTCAAACCATGCATCCTCTTTTTTATGTCTATAAAATCAGTTCATTTAACCCATGTGCTACAATGATACTTAAATGCAATGTATAATTTCCTCTCTTGCTGGTGTACAGACTGCTGTAGCAAAGCGCACCAGTGCCAGTATGAAATGTGCCATTGATGGCAAGACAAGTAAAATATTTCAGTGTGTACCGTGGCCAGTGGACTCTCATGCACTGCTTCAAAACACTGCTACTCAAGAGTGTACTCTGCCAAAATATACGCCAATGAGGAGCACAAAAAAGAAAAAAATTGACAATTTTATGTAGTAACAATTATAGGGTAATAAAAATGAAAAGGCAGGATTGTGAAGTTTCTTAGATCTGTGTGTTGTGCAGCCTCATCATATGCATTAACTCTGTCAGACAGTGCATTATTTGCAATTGAAGCTTCAACTCTGCAATAACAACATACTTAGTTATACTTCTTATCCCACTTTGTCACCAACACAGGTCTTGAAATGCTACTCTCTCACTTACTTGAATAAGTCTAGGTCAATGTCATATTGACCAAAACTTTACCCTAAAATAGCCAGCAATGTTTTAATGTCAGGCTGCCAACACTGCCAGCTACGTCTTCTCTTTATTTCTGAACATCTTCCCCTCCTCCCAGCTTAACTACAGAAATGCAATGTCACAGCTATTTATTTGCATCTTTGCTTCAATGCATAATATAGCCAATCAGCATTTCAGACAGATTTTAAGCACAAAGGGACAGTGTGCTCTTTGTACATGGATATCAATGTTGTTCTCATAGCTCTCAAGGTGCTTACACCTTTTTGTTGTAAGTCTACTTGGAATGATAAAAGCACTTCAGAGACAACAGTCACTTCAGTATTGCATGATGTTGTAGTCAGGGCAGTCAGAAACAGGTGCAAGCCATTATCAGCTAAACATTTTTGTTGCTCCTCTGTGCAGTCATAAGGTGTGTGCATGTACTCATGTAGCTACCTACATCATGTTTACATCCCCTACACCAAGTGAGTTTTTTGTTATTTAGGAATGCTAATGATTTTACACCTCATTTACATCTTCACAGGGCTCAGACAGCTGAATCTACAGTATAAAAAGATAAAGTTGCAGCTATAAAATGGAAGGAGGGGAGACCAACTGGATACAGACAGACAATTGCTGTTAGTTACTTGGAAGGGATTATCCTACAAATCACTGCACTATTTATGTTTGTCTTCTATATTCTTCTTTACACAGACTGCTCACATGTTCATATTTTAAGTTATGTTCATATTCAATATGTAATGGAAAAAGAATTTTGCAATGAATGCTACTTTAAAATGTCACATATTTTACAATTTGCATATATGGCAGTTCTTGCTGTGCTGTCCATGTTAGTATGGTTACTTCACAGTATTGTGTTAGCATTTGCTGTTGCATGACTGCATAAACCATGTGGGTCACTCATTGGATGGGATTAGTGACACACTGGTTCAGGCAGTATATGTGATGGTACTTCTACTGGGCAGGGCCAGGATCTACATGTCTCTGGTGTCACCCTTGGCCTATTGCTCCCCTCCCCACTCTGTGAGAATGATGATGATGACTGTGCCATGGGCTTTCTTCATTTGGGTTTGACTTAGGGTGACATATATGTCTGAGGAACAGAGTGTATAGGTATGATACTGACAGTATGCATGCAGTTTATCTTTTTACTTATTTGTTCATATTCTACAAGTTCCACACTTACCTTGACATTACTGCAGTTATGAGTCTTGTGCTTTGGGGATCTCACTGTCTGCTGCTATACATACACAGGCACTGCATGTGTAAGTAATGTCTGTGGGCATTGGATGGCATAACTTTCAATATGTGTATGCACTTAGGTTGTTATGTGTATTACTTCGCTGGTGATTGTGTGTGCTATTATTTGCCTCTTAATTTCTGGGTATGTGAGCTGACCTTTGAGTCTTAGGTGGTAAGTTTGTGTGTGCTATCCTTTTTCTCTTATTCAGGGCAAGGGCATAGTGTTCTTGCCTACATCTGCCTCTACTGCTGCAGCTGGAGGTTCTTCCTCAGATTCTTCATCTGTATGTACAGGGTGTGCTGTCCCTGCCTGTGGTTAGGAATGTGTGATTTTGGACCTTGCTGTCCCTGTTGCAGCTGTTTCCTCAGGATGATATTGTGTAACATGGCACAGACTGTGAGACTTTTTGCACAGGTGCCTGGGTCATACGGCAGGTCATCCCCTAATGTGCTTGGACAGCAGAACTGTGACTTCAGCATGCCGAATGCATGATCAATGATGTTTCTTGTTTGAGCATGGGTCTCATTGTATCCTTCTAACATGGGGGAGTGTGCATTTCTGATGGGTGTCATGATGCATGGTTTCAGTGCATAATCTGCATCACCCAGTAGGTGGCCTTGTGGCACATCACCCCTAACAAAAACTGTGTAAACCTGCAAAGTGTGCTATATCTGTGATTCATGATAACTGCCTGGGTTGCCCACACTGACACTGAGGATGATCCCTTGGGCATTACAGACAACTTGTCAGTTGATTTAGTGGAACCCCTTCATGTTGATGAATGTCTTTCCTGTTCGCCAGCTGGGAATTTTAATTCTATGTGAATGCAGTGTATAGCCCCTAAGACTTCACAGATGTGTGCTACAGTGCAGACTTCTTGCATTGTTCTTGCTCTCTCCTTTGATGTGTGTAGAAAACAGATATACTCCCTTGCATGTTGTAGACTAGCATTAAGATACTGGTGGAATATTCTGGAAGCTGATGCCTGTTACGCCTTTAGTATGTTTCTGAAATGCACTGGTATCTAATATCCTTAATGCTACACATACCTTAGCTTCCACTGGTATAGGTTCTCCTCTATTTCCCCTGGATCTAAGTTGGGGGTGGCAGAGGCTGCAGAGTTCCTGTAGTATTTCACTCTCAACCCTGTATTGCTCTACTATCTTAATAACATGCAGTCCATGTTATGTTTATCAGGGTCTAAACACCCTTTTTCCTCCTTCAATGATGTCTATCATCGGCATCAGCAGCATAGACTTGAACCTGCTGCAAATGCACATACAAGACAACGACAGCAGTCCCTGACATTGCTATGTTTTCTGATTATGATGGTGGCTGTATTCCAATAGGTTTTGGTGCTCATGTCAAAGGGCTACACCACCTCTGCACAGTTACTTTATAGCTCTCTGATTGGCTCCAACATATTAGGTTGTTTCATTAACATGTAACTGAGCTCATTATGCTTTCATTAGCACATTCTACTGTTTACCTTAATGAATACAAAATGGTGCACTATCATGTGCATGTCAAGCTGTGACGTACACGATAGCAGTCTGAAAATTAGACATTTGTGAATCAGGCCCATAGTCTCATTGTGTAACAATCTCTGCCAGTACAACAAAATCTGTGTCTTTCATGTCAAACTGAAACACCAACTTTCATAGGGTAGCAGGCAAATCCCTTTTAAATTTGTAAATTGTTAACATTTTCTTTCATTTTTCTTTTCATATGTTGACCCTCAAGATCTAGACATAATTTAAGTGCATGCTTTAAATCATGTAATGGAAATGTTAGTTTATTAGGAAAAAATGTCAGACTATGGCACTTTTGATATTATGACTCAGGTGAAACACAAGCACAAGTTAATAGTGTGTTTTTTTTTTTAACTAGAACATATTTTTCATATCCACAAGTTCCATGTTCCTGAAAGCCCTTAAGTGTTCAGTTAATTGGGCTGTGACAATTCTATTGAAGTTACAATGCTACCATCCCTCTTGATGAATGTATTCTTCAAAGAATGTTAAGGACACATTGATGACCTTCATGCTGGTCTGTTGTGTAAGAGATGGACTGTCTTTTCTATTGCCGAGAACTTGACAATTGCCACATCCTCTCAGCTGCAAGCAATACCTGAACTAATTGCTTTGTAGTCATCATTTTGCACTGGGAAGAAATGCAGAAGTACTCCATATGAAACTGTCAATCCACACCACAGATATTTGTCCAAGTAAGAAAAAATGTTCAATTAATATTTCTTCTAGCAGGGAAAGATACAACATGATCTTTCTGGAATGAAAAATGTGAAAAAAATATGCCCTCTGCACACATAAATGTGTTTATATATATATATATATATATATATATATATAGGTCTACTTTAGATGCCCGAACATCTGATTTACCGGCACCCACTTTACCGACCCCAAATGACCGACAAATCAGTTGCTCGAGTACCCATTAGCCCGACGTGCAATTCACCGATGTTTACTAAACTAGTGCGCATTTATGATAACATATTCACAATAGTAGTGTAGCAGGCGATAAACCCACCTCAAAAAAACGTGACATATCCTCCGAAGCACCCAAAATCCAAAAGAAGTCCAAATAAGTTTGTGAAAGAAACAAAATAATAGTTTCCTGCACATACTTGTTTTGCAATTCCAACTGAAAGTTCCTGCTATTTGCAGATCAGAAGAACAGTCCGTAATTATCCCTTCTGTTGTCAATGTAAAGTAAAACGTAACCTCTTATAAAAGTAAGCTTAATAACTCTATTGTCTTACAATAATCATTTTCAAATAGACAAAACTTAGATTTGCCGAATCCACTGTTAAATTCTCCTTCTTAGCAATACAGTTAACGAACGGAGATTACACATCATACCAACTATAAGTGTCTCACATCTTTAACAACCTAGCAATACTATGTACAAACTGTACGGCACTGTATTCCTGTCTACTATTCAGCACTGTCACAAATTGCTCATGGCACTGTAATAACCTCCATTTTTAAGGGGACGGAGGAAAACCAGTTGCCATTCGGACACGTAACTCATCTACCCTGTCTTGCTCACTAGACAAAGCACGCATAAGAATATGTACATCAGTTGCTCGGAATCCTAGCAAACATTTTAGGTGCCTGTGCCAAGCCTCAACAGAGTTTTGGGTACGTGGCAAGTGAAGTTCATTGAGTTCAGACACATTCCAGAATGGGACTGGAAACAGAGGTGGAAATCTAAATGAGCTTGACATCCTAGTTGTAAATTTAGGCAATCTGCCATGAATGTACCAATCTGAAAAGTATTTCGGCAATTCTTGCCCTTCAACTAGAAAAGGCACTTTCAGTTCTTCAAATGTAGATACTACCTCAGATTCCTGTAAAAACGCTAAAGCCACTAGAGATTTCACACTCAATTGAAAGGACATATTGGTATTGTACAGTGCTGCTAATCCCAATCCCTGAACCTTTCGCTAGATATTCTGTCCGAAATGGAACAGACAAGCTTTACTTTTAGCTCCTGTAACATTAAGCCTAATGCTTTTCAGTCCAGCAACCTCAAAATCACATAAAATGAAGCCGATGTTAGCTTGAAAACCATTTGTGCTGAGTAAATAAAAGACACAGTGCCATAGGAAATTGTAATACTTTAGAGATTTCCTATTCATCAAGGCATAAACAATGGTACAGCTTTATTGTAACTACCACATTTTACCAGTGCATGAATGCAGTATAATTGTTGACATGTTACTCCTTTATTAAAAAAGGTTCCATCCATTAACCAAATGGAAGCATTACTCATGTCATGTAAACTATTCACTGTAGTAAACGTGTATACTACACTGTCAGTGCTTTTGTCAGCCATATGCTTGGAAATAAATGATCTCAACTTTAAGGGGTAGTCATTACAACATACGGTCATTAAAGTAATCTCATGAGATCGCTCTGGTATAGTCTCCCATCTTCGTTCCCTACCGATACTTTGCAAAAGTGCTTTCCTACTTGGAATATTTTGTACTGCACCTAGTGAAGTTGATGCCATTGCCTTATCAGCTATTAGCCATGGGTTATCCCTGCTGTACTTAGCCCTTACTTTTATATCATTACAAAGTGCATAGCGTTTCACCTCAGCTGGATTAGCAGAATGCTGATGTGGAACAGACTTTAATAGTTGCTCACCTTCGGTAACTAATAGAGTAACAGCTCTGCCTTTGCATTTCCAGGACTTCTTTTCCTTACAACCCTAGTAACATCTGTTTCCTCAGCTGCGTTCTAGGTTGTACAAATAGCCCTCAAGTTGTAGCATTTCCTTACTTCTCTGTGACAGCATCACTTTGTAAATGGTTTGCACAATTCCTGGTCCAACTTCCGAAATGTCCGCCATGAATCCGTCTTAGCGTATGTTTGTGCCTAAAGGGACATTGTTTTTTTATACATGTGTGCCGCAAATTACACTGTTTTGCTTGTAATGTAGTCAGGATGTCGGGCATCAGTTACTCAGTCAAATGAATTGTCGGTAATTCCATATTGCGGTCATTTAGTCTCAGTAAAGTGGGCGTCGGTAAATCGGACATTCGGGCATCTAAAGTAGACCCATATAGATATATATATATATATATATATATATATATATATATATATATATATATATATATATATATATAAATATATATATATATACATATATATATATATATATATATATATATATTTATGGGTCTACTTCATATGACCTAAATTTCATTTGACTGAAATTCATTTGACTGAGACCAAAACAATGAAAGTTCAAAAGACTGAAAACTCATTTGACTGAAACTCATAACACTGACACATTAAAGTAAAAGGTATATGCCCTTTTCCCCACTGTAGTGCAATCCTGAAGTTAGTATATATAGTTAGGGGGTGTGGGGGCAAATTTAGGTCATATGAAGTAGACCCATATATATGCATATATATATATATATATATATATATATATATATATATATATATGTATATATATATATATATATATATATGTGTGGTTTGTTTGACTGTCGAATATGTGGTGTCGGTGATGTGGTTGTCGGTGTTGTGTGGTTTCGGCTATGTCAGGTAGAACCATATATATATATATATATATATAAAATGTGTGTATATATATATATATATATATATATATATATATCTATATATATATATATATATATATATATATATATATATATGTATATACATCAAGTAAATCTTCTTCCTCGGTTTAAGTTTTTATTTATAATCCATCAAATAGCCTTTTCAACCATAACTTCAAAATAGAAACTCCATAATAGGTTCATAGGCTCATAGTTCGGTACTAGGCTACCTAGCCAAAAAGATACCCTGGCTTTTGCCACCCAAGAAAATTATTTTCCTGTGCTCCTGTCCAGCAGAGCCACAGAGGTGATCCCTGAGGTGAATTTCCTATTTCCCATCCAATCATCAAGATTTTTCTTGAAGAGTGCTAATGAGGAGCTTTGTTTGATATAGACAAGTAGTTTATTCCAGAGTATGGGAAATCTCTGGGACAGGAATCTATCCCTCTAGCATGTTCGGTTTATTGTAGTGACAAAGTTTAGGTCCCTAGAGTGTGTAGCTTGGAGGGATTGGGATTTCTTTAACTGGAGCATGTCCAACAGCTCTGGGTTTGACATAGCTTTGTATGTTAGGCAGAGATCACCTCTGAGTAAGCGATATGCGATGGAGTAACGCTGTTTTTTGAAATGATCTGCGTAGGGCATCTGTTTGATGCTGGTAATCCTCTTTGTGAGGTATTTCTATGGCCTTTCCAGTTGTTGTAGATGTCTTGTGAGGTACATACCAAAAGGGGCATTGTACTCTATAATGGGTCTAATGAGTGATGAGTAGAAGGGAACAATGACCTCTTTTTTCATGGATGAGAAACCTTTTGTGATGAGGTGTGCTACATAGAAGGAATTCCTGACTACTGTGATGATGTGATTATCAAAGGAGAGACTACTGTCCATCTGTGTCCCAAGGTCTCTTATCACACTTTCGGTGTTAAGTAGACTACCACCTATGTGGTAGCTCATGGGTACAGAGTTTTTACCAAAGGGGATGACAATGCACTTTTTGGCATTGAGCTTGAGGCCATGGCTTTGACACCAGACATTTGTCTCTGTGAGGCCCTTTTGTAGGATGTCCACATCATTAGGAGTTTTGATTATGGCTCCTAATTTGCAGTCATCTGCAAACTTTGTTAGCCAAAGACCTACTGTGTTAGCCTGTACTTCAGAAAAGTAGATACCAAACAGGAGAGGACCCAGGACTGAACCCTGTGGTACTCCACTTGTCACTGGTCTGAAGTCGGATCTGGAGTCTGCTACTTTCACAGTGTGGGTTCTGTCAGTAAGCCCGTTGGCAACCCATCTTGTGACAGGGATCTCTACCTAGTTTAGTAAGTTTATCTATAATTCCAGAGTGGGGGATGGTGTCAAAAGTCTTGGTGAGATCTAGATTGGCTGTTTGAACCACCTTACCCTCATCTACGACTTTGGTGACTGCTTCAAAGATGTCATTCAGGTTTAGGAGACATGATCTGCCTTTTACAAACCCGAACTGGGTGAGGTCCAGAGTTTGGAGATTACCAATGTCTTTGTTTATAAGATCCATGATGATACATTCCATAACCTTGCAGACCAGACTTTTTAGGCTAGTGGGGCAGTAGTTTTCAGGGGTCTGTGGTGGCTCCCCCTTTGTGGATGGCATAACCATTGCTGTGCACCATTCAGTGGGCACAAAGCCTGAGGTGAGACTATGATTGAACATGGTGCTTAGGTGTGGTACCTCATTCTGCCGTTCATGTAGAATGCAGCCTGGGATGTTGTCAGGTCCCATGGATGCTGTGTTCTTGGCTTTGAAGAGTGTGTTTTTACCTTTTAAGTCATGATTACAGGAACTTTGCATTCTTCCAGCATAGAGATGGGGACTTTAGGGGGTGAGAGGGGGGAAATGTTAGCACGGAACCTATCTGCCAGGATGTTGGCAATATCAGTTGGTTCTGTATATTGAGGTTCATTGGTTCATAGGTATGTACTAGGCTATCTGCCCGACGGCATTTATATGCCTAGCCAGTATGTGTTGGCTTTCGCCGCCCCCTTACATTAGTTCCCTGTGCCTCTGTCCAGAAGAGCTACTGAAGTGATGTCCGGGGTAAACTTTCTGTTTCCAATCCACTCGTTAAGGTTTCTCTTGAAGAGTGTTAGCGAGGAGCTCTGCCTAATGTAGATTGGAATCTTGTTCCAAAGCATGAGAATTCTCTGGGGCAGGAATCTATCCCTCCAGCATGTCCTATTTATTGTTGTGGTGAGGTTTAGATCCCTAGAGCATGTGGCTAGAGGGGATAAGGTTTTCTTTAGATGGAGCACGTCCATCAATTCTGGGTTGGACATGGCCTTGTATATCAGACAGAGATCACCTCTGAGTAGGCAGTATGCAACTGAGTGCAGCTGGAGTTTTTTCAGTTGAGCTGCATAGGGCATATGTTTGAGGCCAGTGATCCTCTTGGTGAGGTACTTCTGTGGTCTTTCCAGCTCTTGCAGGTGTCTTGTAAGGTACATCCCAAATGGGGCATTGTACTCTATGATGGGTCTGATGAGTTATGAGTAGAGGGGCACAATGACCTCTTTTGATCTGGATGCGAACCCTTTTGTGATTAGGTGGGCCACATAGAAGGATTTTCTAACCACTTTGGCAATGTGATTATCAAAGGAGAGATTACTATCTGCTTGGGTCCCCAGATCCCATATTATGTTTTCTGTATTTAGGTGACTACCACCTATGTGGTGATTTGTGGGTACTATGTTTTCTCCAAAGGTGATGACTATGCAATTTTTGGCATTTAGCTTGATGCCATGATTTTGACAATAGGTATCCTTCTCAGTGAGACCCTTTTGGAGGATGTCTGTGTCAGCCGGAGAGTCAATTATAGCCCCTAGTTTGCAGTCATCTATGAACTTGGTCAGCCATAGTCCACCTGTGCTTGCCTGTACCGCTGAGAAGTATATGCCAAACAGGAGGGGTCTTAGGACTGAGCCCTGGGGAATGTCACTTGTAACTGGTATAGAGTCAGACCTAGCTCCTGCAACTCTCACCATGTGGGTTCTGTCTGTGAGCCAATTGGCAACCCATCTTGTGGCATAGGAGTTTATGTTCGGGCTGGTGAGCTTGTCTATAATGCCAGAATGGGGAATGGTGTCAAAGGCCTTTGTGAGGTCTAGGTACCCTGTGTGTACCACCTTTCCCTCATCTATAGCCTTGGTAACTGTCTCAAAGAAGTTCACCAGGTTTAGGAGCATGATCTGCCCTTAACAAAGCCAAACTGGGTAGGGTCCAGTGTTTGGAGGTTCCCAGTATCTCTGTTAATGAGTTCCATGATGATGCGCTCCATAGCCTTGAAGACCAAGCTAGTCAGGCTTATAGGGCAATAGTTCCCGGGGTCTGTTGTGGTGCCACCTTTGTGGAGTTGAATAACCATTGCTGTGTACCACTCTATGGGTACGTAGCCTGTGGAGAGGCTGAGTTTGAACAGTGTGTTTAGGTGAGGGGTTTGTTGGTCTTTGAGCTCATGTAGGTTGCAGCCTGAGACACCGTCCAGTCCCATTGATACTGTGTTTTTGGCTTTGGAGTGGGCTGTTGTAACCAGAGTGTCTGTGATTTCAGGGACTCTACATTCTTCTAGTATGGTTATGGGCCCTTTTGGAGGTGAGAGGGGGGTGAAGTTTGAGCTGAACCTGTCTTCCAGGATGTTGGCAATATCGGTTGGTTCTTTGTATTTTGTGCCATCCTGCACTAATTCCGAGCAGATCTGAGCATTGCCACTTAGATTATTGACATAGGTTCATAGGTTCATACTAGGCTATCTGCCCTAGGGCATTTATAAGCCTATCCAGAGTGTGTTTGGCTTTCGCCACCCATTTTAAATGAATTTTGCTATGCCCTTTTTCGAGGTTAGTATACTGTGCCTCTGTCTAACAATGACTCAGAAGTGATACCCGGGGTAAACCTACAATCTCTCATCCACTCATCAAGATTCCTCTTGAAGAGAGCCAATGAGGGACTCTGCCTAACCTGGACTGGGATTTTATTCCAGAGTGAAGGGAGCCTCTGGGTTATGAATCTGTCCCTCCAGCATGTCCTATTTATTTCAGTGCAGAGGTTCAAGTCTCTCAAGCGCGTAGCTCGATGGGATTTGGATTTTCTGAGGTGCAGCATGTCCATTAATTCTGGGTTGGACATGGCTTTATACGTCAGGCACAGATCACCTCTGAGCAGGCGGTATGCCACTGAGTAGAGCTGGAGTTTCTTTAACCGGGCAGCATATGGCATCTGTTTGAGCCCTTTGATCCTCTTGGTGAGGTACTTATGGGGTCTTTCCAGTTGCTGCAGGTGTCTGGTAAGGTACATCCCAAAAGGGGCATTGTACTCAATTATGGGCCTGATGAGGGATGAGTAAAGAGGTATGATGACCTCCCCTGATCTAGATGTGAATCCCTTCATGATTAGGTGGGCTATATAAAATGTTTTTCTAACCACTTTGGTCACTTGGTTTTCAAATGAGAGATTGCTATCAACTTGGGTCCCCAGGTCCCTAATTACTTCTTCCATACTTAATGGATTACCACCTATGTGATAATTTGTGGGCACTTTGTTTTTGCCAAAGGGGATGACTATACACTTTTTGGTGATTAGCTTGAGGCCATGGCTCTGGCACCAGTTGTCTGTTTCTATGAGGCCCTTTTGTAGGATGCTTGTGTCGGCTGGAGAGTCGATTATGGTGCCTAGTTTGCAGTCATCTGCGAACTTGGTCAGCCACAGTCCTTCCGTGTTGGCCTGTACCTCTGAGAAATATATACTGAACAAGAGAGGTCCCAGGACTGAGCCTTGTGGGATGCCACTTGTAACTGGTTTGGAGTCTGACATGGCTCCAGCAATTTTAACCATGTGGGTTCTGTCCTTGAGCCAGTTTGCAACCCATCTAGTGACATAGGGGTTTATATTTAAGCTGGTGAGCTTATCTATAATGCCCGAGTGGGATATTGTATCGAAGGCTTTTGTGAGGTCCAGGTAGGCTGTGTGGACCACCTTCCCCTCGTCAATGGCATTGGTGACTGTTTCAAAGAAATCGACCAGGTTTAAGAGGCAGGATCTGCCCTTAACAAAGCCAAACTGGGCAGGATCCAGTGTCTGTAGGTCCCCAATATCTTTATTTATGAGGTCCATGATGATCCTTTCCATAGCTTTGCAGACCAAGCTAGTCAGGCTTATGGGGCGATAGTTTCCAGGATCCATTGAGGCACCACCTTTGCGGAAAGATACATAGATAGATACATACATAGATAAAGAATGTCTTGTGGTTATCTTCAGAGTCCTTGACAATTTTTTTCTTTCGAAGCTCGCCTTGGACAATTTTATGAGGGATCATAGTTTCTTGATGATACTGATCAGGGATGTCTTCCCTTCTTGGGATTTTACTCTTTTATGTACTAGTTTCCTCATTCTATTGTATAGCTTGTTTATGACAGGGGTCCACCAGACTGGTTTCCTTTTCTTGGAGGAGTGAGTCTTGGTTTTGCTTGGGATAGCATGATCCATGCATTCTTGTAGGTGCCCGTAGAATGCATTAGTAAAGAATTTTGTAGCTTGGACATCGTTATTCTTTAGTGTGGGGGCTTTGAAACTTTCCACCTTGGTCTTAAGTAACATGAAGTTTGCTTTTGAAACGTTTTTCATGGTAGTTTTCTTGTCCGGGTGTGGGGGGTGGAATGTGGATATCCAAAGTGATTTGTTTATGGTCATATCTAACCAGCAAGGGGTTGACTTATGGTGTAGAACACCGGTCGCCCATGTTGGTGATGACCAGGTCCAATATGTTCTCACCTCTGGTGGGAGTGTTGACCAGTTGATCCAGGGTGTTTGTGTTTATAAATTCTAGGAAATGTTGGGCAAGGGAGTAGGTACTTGAGTAGTTCTCCCAGTTAATGTTTGGGTAGTTGAAATCACCCAATATTAGGGTGTTTGGTAGGACCTTTATGTTTCCCAGTATTTCCAGAAATGCGGAATGGGGGTCCTGGAACATGGTGGGTGATCTGAAGCAAGCAACAATTTGAATTGCAGTTTTGCCCATTGTTAGTTGCACGTGGATGATCTCTGAAGCATCGTGCTGTGCCACTAACCTGGAGGTGTGGGTAACCTTGAGGAATATGGATACTTCCTCGCCTTTTGCATTTTGGTCCGGGTTCTGTGGCCAAAACGTATGGTATGAGTTGTAGCCTGGTAGTGCTGTGGTGCTCTCTGGAGCCTTAAACCAGGTTTCTGATACTGCACATATATCGATTTTCTCCATACTGAGAAGTGCCTCGAGTGCGTGCATTTTGAGGTTGAGACTTCTGGCATTGAGTAGCATTACCCTCAGATTTTTGTTACTTCTGCTATTTACGGTGGTGGGTTTGCCTTTTGAGCCTTGCCTAAAAAAGGCACTATGAGGATGGCAAGAGTCTTGTCCAGTACTGGAAAGCCCAAGGGTGACAGGTGCAAGCCATCGCTAGCGAAGCAGCGTGGCTTGTCGAGCATGTCATCCCAGGCGGAGAGACACTGTATCCCCTTTGACTGACACAAGAAACTTAGCCAATTGTAGAAATTTATATTTTTTTCATTATACCGTGGTATCATTCTTGGTGAAGGCAGGATGCTGCTCAGGGTCAGGGTCATACCGGCCTGGGCTACGTGATCAGAGAGCGCTTCCATGTCTCTTTTCATGTAGTCCAGTGAGGTATGGCTCAGGTCATTCACACCAACATGGACAATGACAGAGTCGTATTTGTACTTATTCTGGAGTGACCTGAGTGCTTGTCTTATGTGACAGATCCTGGCACCTGACAGGCTGCTAACAGTAACCTTCTCTTTATTCAGCCTAGTGAGTGGGACGTCAGTGTGCCTGACTATAGAGTCACCTATTACTAGCATGTTGGGTATGTTATTTTGCCTTAAGGGCTGTGATTGCATGGCACACTGGTGCCATTGTGCTGTAACTCAGAGCAGATCTGAGTGTTGCCATTGAGATTCTTGACATAGCTATAGAATGCTTTGTGGTTGCCTTTAGAATCAGTGGTGATTTTGTTTTCGTAACTAGCTTTGGAGGATTTTATGAGAGATCTCAGCTGCTTACTGAGGCTGACCAGGGAGTTCCTCCAATCATGGGATTTTACTCTTTTTTGCAACAGTTTCTTTCTTCTGTTGTAGAGTTTGTTTATGGCAGGGAACCACCAGATTGGCTTCCTTTTTTTGGAGGATAGCATCTTGGTTCTGTTAGGGATAGCACGATCCATGCACTCGTGTAAGTGCTTATAAAGTACATTTGTGTAGGATTCAGCAGTCGTACCTCTATTGTCCGTCTGCATGGGTGTCGTGAAGTTTGCCATTTCTGTCTTAAGAAGTGTGAAGTTGGCTTTGGAGAAATTTTTTACAGTAGTTTCCCTAATGGGGGGTGGGGGCGGGATGTGGATGTCTAGGGTAATTAGCTTGTGGTTGGATCTGACCAACGAGGAATTGACCTCTGGTGTGGAACACCCGTCACCCATGTTGGTAATGACCAGATCTAGGATATTGCTGCCTCTGGTGGGGGTGGGGTTAAGTTGATCCAAGACATTAGAATTTATGAATTCCAGAAAAAGTTGAGCAAAAGAGTTGGTACAAGAGTAGTTTTCACAGTTAATGGTGCGTTAGTTGAAATCGCCCATTATTAGGGTGTTGGGTTGTACTCTAATATTTTCCAGTGTATCAAGATATGAGGAGTGGGAATCCTGGGGCATGGTGGGGGATCTGTAATAAGTTACAATTTGGATCGCGGTCTTGCCCAGAGTTAGTTGCACTTAGATAATGTCGGATGCATTATGCTGATCAACTAGCCTGGAGGTGTGGATATCCTTAATGAATATGGACACGCCTCCGCCTTTAGTGTTTTGGTCCAGGTTAGGTGGCCGAAAGGTGTGGTATGGATTATAGCCTGGTAATGCAGGTGTGCTCTCTGGATCCTTGAACCAGGTCTCTGTCACTGCACATATATCGATGTTCTCCATTTTAAGGAGTCCCTCGAGTGAATGCATTTTGAGGTTTAGACTTCTAGCATTGAGTAGCATTACCCTCAGATTTTGCTTGCTTGTACCTGTTAAGGTGGTGAATTTGTCATTTGAACCTTGCCTAAAAAATTCAATATAGTGGTGGTAAGAGTCTTAGCCAGTATCCGGAATCCCAAGGGCGACAGGTGCAGGATGCCATCTCTGGCAAAACATCTTGGTCTGTTGATCATGTCATTTCAGGCAGTCAGAAACTGGATCCCCTTAAAATGACGATAATATACAAAAAACAATGAAAACAATGGATAGTTTCCTGACCCAGAGACTCCCCATACTCTGGAATAGACTGCCCATACATGTCAAGCTGAGTGCCTCTTTGGGCCTCTTCAAAACGAACCTTGACGATTGGATGGGAGATAGGAAATTCACCCCGGGGATCATGTCAGTTGCCCTGCTAGACAGCGGACCGAGGAAGTAAATATTCTGGGAAGAAATATCCAGGGAATTGTTACGGCTTAGCTTGTATAGACTCTAGGGCCAATAGCCTAGTACCAGCCTATAAACCTAAAAAAACAACAGAAAGCAATGCTGCCATCTTAATAGGCCATATCACAAGAAGCCACCAGCAGTAAACAGGAAAAAACAGACCGGTTTCATCCCCTGGCATCCTCAGTGTTGACATTGCTTTCTGCTATCTTTTCATTGTTTTTTGTATATCACGGAATATCCATTCTGAAGTTATGGTTGAAATGGCTATTTGATGGATTATAAATAAAACTTCAACTGAAGAAGATTTGAAGTGCTGGATTACTTGATGTGTGATCGTTTTTGATCCATTTGCACTCAGACTCTGGGGTGTGCACCATAACTGTTTTGCTTTATATGTATATGTATATATATATATATATATATATATATATATATAGACAGAAAGACTGAGAGAAAATATGCAGCACCAAAATCATCTGGATAGGAGAAAAATCTTCCTTTATTTGCAACCAAATATCACACAGAATAAACTGTTGAGCATGTTTCACCCACAAGGAGCTTTTTCAATGCTAATGGATCCTGTGAAACCATCTGATTTTTATAGAGAGTAAAACATGTAAAGACCAACAAAATGATGCCAGAATAGTGAATTGCACAACTACCATCACTAAATGGAATATTCTGAAATAAAAGCTGGAAAAAATCAAAACGTAGAAAAAATTCTCTGAGTCCACATTTATACAGAATTTCCAGTTGCTGCTTCCACATCTTTTCTTTCCTGTCAAAAATCATGTTATAGTACATATACATTGTATATGGGCAGGAACCATATCAGTAACAAGGATAGTAAAAATTGCATTAGGATGTAGCAGAATGTGTTTATAGAGTAGTTTGTCCAACACAGAATGAACCACATACACGTTACAAGACAGGCCACACATACAGGTAGTAAAACATTTGGCATCACATATTTTATTTGTGTTGATTGAAGTAAAGCCTCTGTTTCTAAGAACATGTGGGCACATTGAATAATTCATTCAAGGAAAACAGCCCGTGATTTTCTCTGCTTCCCTTGCAGCCCTGAAAAAAAATCTCCTAAAGTTTTGCAGGTACAATAAGTGATCCTGCATGAATCAGGAACCAAAAAGCCTAGAGTGATAGTGGCTTTAAGAATTGGCCAAAATGTTTTACTAGCATCTCTAATAATGAAGGCATTAGTTCAGTAGGTAACTACAAACCAAACTGATCCCAAATTGTCTGGATTTGGGCTGCTAGCACGTCCTGATAACAAATGTGAATGCCCCATAAAACTGACCCTTTGTTTAGCCGAATTAACTTGATGTTTGTTATACAGCCTCTGTAGAAATCTATTTTCCATAGATTGGACACAATCTTTAAAATCTATTTTGTCACTACAAATCCTTCGGTACTTATGTATTATCACAGTGAATGGTGGTTGCTTTCCCTTGTGTCAACTGGGAACGATTAAGTATGAGAAAACCTCAGACGCAGACTTTCTTTAATGTGTTCTTGTTTTTAGGAAGGTTTCTCACTTCAGATGAAAAAAATTAAGGTTTGAAATAATAGGTTCCCCATTTACTGCCAGTGTCTCAAGATGTCAGTTAAGCAAGTTCCCCCATTCCACACTTAAAAACACGTTCCGCGTTCCTTTTTTTTCAGCCTTTGCCCTGACAAAAGAAAGCATCGGGAAACAAAAAGCCAAAGCAGTATACCCTGTCTGACTCCTTACAAAGTGATCGAGAAGGGTAGTAGACTGTTAAACACTATCTTGGTGTTTTTTGTATTTATTTTTGGTTTGTAAAACAAGTATGGGTTTTCAAACGTTGCTTGCGATTTTTGGCTATCTAATCCGTTGGAGGATTAGACGTCTGATAGGAAGCAAAGAGAATCAAGGGGATTTTCCAGTTGAAAATGGCGGCAGTACTGCAAAATCATTTAAACATCTGATTAACCTCTCTAATATAATTGATCCATAAAGTGAGACTAGCATTGGGGGGATGAAAGGAAGTTAGCAGATGCAAAAGATTTTGCAGTACTGCTGTTTTCTACTTAAAAAAAAAAGTCTCCCTTGATTGTTTTTGCATCCCATCAGACATTCTTCTGATGCATGTAAAAGGGCCCAGAGACTGCAACTAGTTTCTCCAGTCAAGCCACCGCAGAGTCGATGAAGAAGCAGCGGAAGAAAATGGTGACTGCTTTACCAAGCCCTCTGTTTACAACCCAGCCTTACATCACACCTTAAAAATGTTTGAACTTTCTTGTAAAACACATATCAGACAGACCTTACAAGGTAAGACCAAATGTCTGTTCTTCAATTTTATGTCAATTATCACAGCATGAAAATCTGGTTGCGATAATACGTAAGTACCAATCCTTCTTATCCATAAAAATTGTGAGTGAGGAATATTTTAAGTAATGAATCTGGAGTATCAACTATGTTTTAAGAAAAAATATTTCTGGCTTGAGGTTTTTGGCACAATATAGTTTTCAAATTATCATGCCACTGTTTAGAAACCAATTTATATAAAAAAAATCCAGTGTTAAATTTCATACTACAAGGGTGACTGTTAAAATATCCCATGTAAGAACAGTTTAGTGGTGGAATCATAAATCTTAAATTCAACATATTCATATAGAGGTTGGCATAAATAGGAGCAATGGTAGCTCCCACACCTATACCTATAGCCTAAGGGAAACATGAGTTACCAAAAAAGAAAACATTTTTCCCAACTACAGTTTTGTTAGAGAGTAGTAGGAAATGAGTAAATTCCTCAGAGCACTTCTATGAAGTTACTAAACAATGGTTTATGTCTCTTAAGCCCATATCATGTGGAACAGAGGTGTATAAGCTTTATGCATCCATTGTACACATGCAACTACAATGTCATTAACCAATTGTAAAAAAAATAATTGCTTTATCTGGTCTTGTGTGTTAAACTGACTATTTAGGCAAATGACAAGGTCTAGATCTCATACCTTTGAACATGTTAATACAACTAATGAACTTTTTTGCCTATTTACATAATACATGAGCAAGTTAGGCCAGGAGACATGCTTGTCTCTGATTTGCTATATTTCTGTGGAGGGTATCAGTGGTATATAGTGGTGACTCCCACCTATGCTTGCCTCTCATGGCTTGGGCCATGTATTCATGCTGGAGAACTGAGATGTTAAGCTCATTGTTTTACTTCATGGATAGCCATACTGCAGAGCCCTGTTGCATGCATCATTCAAAGAATACCATCTTGTTATGAAAGCGATAGCATTTTTAGATGAAATTCTGGAGCACAGATTTTTCTGTTAGTATATACAGGACAATACTTGCATGATGCATGTAGAACTGCAAGACAATGCCTATCTCTCCACCATAGCCATTTCATTAAGCACTAATTGGATCCTAATCATGGCTTTTAAAAAAGTGGGTGTCTACCTTTGGTTGGGAGGCTGGTATAAGATTTAAGGTGTTTACCTTACAGACAGAAGGACCAGGGTTTGATTCTTGCATGGGGTAATTGGCTAGGTTTAAAAAATAGTCTATAAGGGCACTTAGCCTAGTACTAATCTATAAACCTATGTTATGGCCAGACTAAAGAGTTGTCTTCAGCAATGGGTACTGCAAGAAAAGTAGTCATTTTGGTTTGATGATCTGCAGCAGTAAAAAAAAAAAACTGATGAGCTCCATGGACAGAAATCAGTGGTTTGGCTGATACATGCTAAATGGTATAGTAAGTTTTTGTTCTACATCTTGGCTGGGATTCAATAAAGAAAAATCTCCATGTCAGAATAGTACAACAGCTTCTGCACAGAATATGACCGCCGAGTGATCCAGTAAACAAGGTTGAGAGCATGCACGAGCCTGCCAGCACTATTCTGACATGGACACCAATGAATAATGCTAATTACCTCATTTGCAGGTGAAAACCATGCAAATGAGGTAAATTAGCGATTCAGTAAGCAGGCAGGCATCCGTGTCAGAGCAGTGTCCATTGCAGAAATCTATTCGGTTACTAACCAAGTACATTTCTGAAAAAAAATCAAACTGGGGGCATAACAGCTCAAAGTAAAGCATGAATTATGACTATTAGGCATGCCAATGGCCATAAATATGGCAAATGCCATGGAAAACAGTTGCAAAACTATAAAAAAATTAAAGTTTTTTTTTTTTGGCCAATTTTGGCTATTTAAGCATAGCACAGCAGTGTACAAATGAGATCATACAGAAAATTAAAAAAATGTAAAAGGCAATTCTGCATGAAATATAACTTTTGCCATTATAGTGGGTAGCATACAGAACCAAAACAATAACAGGTAACACTGGTAGCTAAGGAGATAGGCTTCAGTGTAGTGGTGTAGCAAGGGACAAAGGCAGTGGGGTATGCAAATGAGCTAAATTTATTGAATAGCAAAATGCGAGACCGTGTTCTCTTGCCCCTAACCCTGTAGGAGCTATAATGCTGCAGTGTAAGCAGGAGAAGCAGCTGACATGAAAAGGGGGTGTGTCATGCTTGGTGTAAGGACATTGGAGTTCTGCTGCCTCTATTTGTGCTTAGCTAAGCACAGCTAAGCAAGGGGGTGTGTCTGAGTTAATCTAAGAAATGCTGAGCATGTTCGCATCCCTGGGAGGGTCTTTTCTACTCAAAACCTTTTACTATAGCTGCAGGGGTTTGTGCAGTGCACCATGGGGCTTAAACAGAATGGAAATAAACAAACAAAAAAAAAAACAACAGGAACCAGCAGAAATGTTTACATTTGAGCAGTGGATGTGCGCAGGGCGCCGTGTGGTTTAGAAGGGGCAGAAATGGGAAGAAAAAGAAAGGGAAATGGCAATATAAAGGCACTCAAGCACAAATAATACATCTGGCAGGTGGAATGTATCATAGTCAGCCAATCACACAGGCAGCATCTGCAGCACAACAGTATAAACTATGCAAACGCCTTTCAGTCTGTTTTTTTCCCACAAACTCTGCACCATTGGTGTACACACTTGGGGGAATTTTGACAGACAAAATGTTAGGGGCTGCTGTCACTTTGATACATCATTATGTACTGGAGGCTGAGGGCAGTGAGGAGGATAATGCTAACAACCATCCCAGCCTGAGGAGGAGGAGAACAGTGTTCAGACCCAGGGTAACCTACCTGGTGCTCATGATCTGGAGATACTAGAGCACTACAGGGTGAACAGGGACTTACTTCAGCAACTCTGCGAGCTGTGCCGGCCTCACCTCAGACCCAGAGCCAACAGGCCCATCCCAGTTGAAACCAAGGTATGTGTAGCATTACGATTATTAGCTGCAGGTATCTTCCAAAGACCTACTGGGGACATTATGGAGGTCTCACAGGCATCTGTACTCCACCAGTTCTTGGATGTCATGCTAACACATGCTGGTGAGCACATATATTTCCCCAGCACCCTTGAGGAGGCCACCCATGATATGCGTCTCTTCCACCATGTATCTGACTACCCAGAGATACTGGGTGCCATAGACTGCACACACATCCGCATTAAGGCACCACCCGGTGAAGACGGTAGGGTCTATGTCAACTGCAAGGGCTATCATTCCATCAACTGCCAGGTCATGTGCAATGACCATGGCAATATCATGAATGTGTGTGCTGGCAGCGTTGGTAGTTATCACGACTCCAACATCTGGCACACCTCACAGCTGTACCAGGCATTTTCCAAGGGGGATATCCTGAATGGACATTTGGTGGAAGATGCTGGCTATGCAATGGAGCTGTGGATGATGACACCCATCAGAAATGCACACACACACACACACACACACACACACACACACACACACACACACACACACACACACACACACACACACACACACACACACTGAAGAATGCCATAATGAGGCACACGCACAAACCAGGAACATTATAGAGCATGTGTTTGGGATGCTCAAGTCACAGTTCTGCTGCCTTGACATATCTGCTGGAGCCCTGCAGTGTTCTCCAGCCACATGTGCACACATGTTCATAGTATGTGCCATACTACACAAGATGATCCTGTGGAAACAGCTGTGGCAGGAACATCACAGGGAATGGCCACATAGCCTCCCACCATTGCCAAGAGGAGGAACCCCCTGAACTTGCTCCTGCAGGCATCTGAAAGCATGCCCATTATGCCCAGGCCTTTGCAAAGAGGCAACACATAGCACACACACTGTCACTGTAGAGATCAAGGGACTGACACCTCTCTCTGACTTGCACATACAGTAAAATGGATGCCACACACATCACACTACCTGTATCATGCCACGTATAGGCTTTATACTGCGTGCATCTGACAGAGGCAGCCCTTAAGCACCGTCCTCACAAATGCCGCAGGCACAAGGTAAGTCAGTCTTCTTAACAATAAATGAATGGAGTAATATGTTGTGGTAGCATAGCTATGGTATTGCTGCATGCATGCAAGTGAATGGGGTAGCCTACTGGGATAGGAGCAGACAACTGATAGCTATGTGCGACAACAGGAAATGTCTGCCCAATACTGGCTTCCCTAGAGAATGCAGTAGTCCTGCAGGTGACAAATCCCACTGCAGTATATGTGGGGGGATAAAAAACTGGGTGGTCATAGGTCATATGCATGCATGTCAATGTGGGGGTCTCATACTCACCCCTCAGCATCACCCAGGAAATCATCCATAGAAAACCATAAAGAAATGTCTGGCAAAGGACCACAAATGGGGACAATGATAAAATATGCCCATACAGACCTACACAGTGATATCACAGCAGGTCTTGCAGTTGCAGTAAGGCTCTGAAGGATGAGAGGTCTGAAACACAAATCTCTGCCATTCCAGTCTAACCATTGGTCTATAGTGATATGCCTGTAGTCTCCAAGACAGGCACAATACTATGCAAAATGGAACCAAAATGGAAAGGGAACATCAGCTCAGTCTGTGCAAATGTGGACAGGTGTGCCCCCCGACACACATACCCATGTTCCCATAGAAATGCAGTAACAGTAATGTTTGTAGGGTATAACCAGCAGAGCACACATCCCCAGGGCTGTGCCAATCAACTTGATAACTTGTTGCATGTCCAAAATATGCAGGGCTCAATGAGCTATGTATATGCGTGGTCAATACTGTCAGTATGTGGCCTGCACTTACTACTGGTTGTCATGTCTTAGAGTCCTAGGTACAGTACTGTGGTTGACAGGGTCCAAAAAAGTGCCAACTATTCTTATGTCAAATACAGCTACGGTAGGAGTTGTACACAATGTCCAGATGTCAATATCTGTTACTGCATGAAAGCTGTACAGGTCAGGGACAGAGGCCACACATATGGACAGTACTCTGTTCAGAGTAAACTAAACAGTGCCTAGCATACCCCACAACTGCACAGACTTTTTGCAGAATGTCCAGAGGTTTTCATCATAGTTATGGTCTCTCTATCAGGAAATTGTGGTTTCCTGGCAAATCACTGGCAAATCACAAAAGACAAAATCAGAAAATAATGTCAGATTGTTGTTTCAGACTTCATACCCTTTCGGAAAATGCATGCTAATGAAAAACCTGTTATTGTATCACCTTACTAGGTTTGTAATGCCAACAGTTAACAAAAAGTCCCTATATGTAGGCGTTTGTCCCCAAATTACTTATGGCTTTGTCCAGATGTCTGGCCCTAAAAAGTCGGTGCCTAGTAGGATAAAATGTACCTGAAGGTCAGTGTACTGCCAGGTTATAAAAGGCTGCCAACACTGTGTCAGCACTGACAACATGTCACTGGCCAACATTCATACCTAATGAATGACAGGTTGTCGCAGAAAGAGCAGAAGTATGCCTTGTATAGCTGTTCTGCTTGTCCTAATGTTGCATTTGCCTGCCCATTATTTGCAAAACAATAAAGGTTCATGTCAAAACAGCAATGGCAGACAGTGGGGAAGCAGATGTCATATCCATAAGAGAAAGCAAGCAATTACCAAACTGGTTCCCCAACTGTCTATGTTTGGCAGAACATTATTAACACCCTGTCCCCATGTGTGGGCCTTTGTCTGACTGTCATATATGGGCCTGTCCAGATGTCAGTCTGTAATGGAATGACAGCTAGGCCCACATGTAGCCTCATAATAATATATAGCAACACAAACTGCCTAAGGACCACAGCAAATGTAGTGGTGCAATGATGGACAACCTGCTAAATAGGTACACTCAGAGGTATGAAGTCCACATCCTTGTGTGTGATGTTATGGCATTTACCCTGCTCACATCAGAATCACAAATACATAACAGCAGCCACTGTGGCCAAAGCCTGTGACTGGACTACAGAAGGACAAACAGACACACATAAGGGAATGGGGAGAAACTGGCCAGATAAATGGAGAATGTGCACACCAGAACAAATTGTGCAGCAACATAGGTGCCATGCAGTGTATGAAGTCAGTAAACATCACCTGCAAACACACAACACACACCCATGTAAGTGGAGGTCTGCAAAAAAACAAAAACCCAAACAAATGACACCTCAGAGGCAAAAACACATGAGAACTCCACAAACATACTCACCACAGACCATGTAAACTTCACACACCAGGGTCTTGCAAACACTAAGACCTTACCCCAAACCCCAACCACCTACCCTACACAGACAGGTTTACAGCACTGTCCCTCTAACCCATTCCAGACAGAGTCTGCTGAGATGACCCCTGTCTGGCATACAAAGCAATCCAGACCTTGCCTTCATGGGGCCGGTGCACATCTGGAAGTCAAGGCCCACTTGATCAACCTGTAGGCACAGCATCAACCTGGGCTGTGATATCAATACTGCTTGTTAGCATGACAGATAAATGTCCCACACACTCCCCCATCTGTGGAATACACTCCCTGTCCACAGCAAGCCAATTGCCTCAATTCCCCTAGTGATGGGCTCCCTGTATAAGTGCATGGGAAATACAAAAGATAGTCCTTTGATTCCACCTGTCCCTGCCGGACAGGGGCTCTGTGTGCTGACATGTATTAACATGGGTTACACATTTGCTTTTACTGTATTTGTCTTTCCTCCTACTTTGTTTTGCTTTTCTTAAAAGTACTCAATTTTATTTATTCTGCTGCATTCATTACTGCTTGGTAGTAGTCTTATTAAATTGTAACTGTTATTCTAAATCATTTGGTTTAAGCACTTGGGCTTCATATAGGCTGCTTTACATTAAGAAAGTTTGTAGTCTGCAGTGTTGCGGTAGGACAGGTAGCTTACATCCTTCTAAGCTTGGAATTGCTGATTGAAGGCCCAGTGTCTGCTATTCTGAAAGTGTATTAGTTCTCGCTTAAGCACTTGGGCTTCAGGCCAGTTATTCTACATTAAGAAGGTTTGTGGTCTGCACTCTTGTCGGAGGAGAGGCTGGATTCTGCCCTTCTAAGCTGGGAATTTCTGGTCACAGGCTTACTGCGCCTGCTTATTTGAACTGTTTCTTTCTGAAATTGGTGTGGCCTGTTGCTGTAGCATAGACCAGATTCAGGCCTGCTGAATCTAGCTTTGTTTGTATTACTTGAGCAGTGATCCAGGCCATCTTTTTTGAAGAAGTTTCCCCTGCACCCTAGTAAGCAGGGGTGTGCAGTTAGAACTTGTTTGTCTGAGACTGCTGGAACAGGACTCAGTTTTGAGCTTTTTTTCTGGTTAATTGGGTAACTTGTTTAAATCAGTTTGTCCGTTTTCTATTGTTTTATATATATATATATATATATATATATATATATATATATATATATATATATATATATTGCACTTTATTCATCTGCTTTTACTGTATTTGTGTTTCTTCCTACTTCATTACTAGGGGCATTGACTACAACTCTGATCTGCGATTTATAACACTAAGTATCCTTTTCTGTGCATTTAAAGTGTTTTTTGAGTGTATCTGCTTTATTTTCTAAAGAAATATATATATATATATATATATATATATATATATATATATTTATATATATATATATATATATATACATGAAGACCGAGAAGAATCGGGACCGACGAATATAGAAAAGAAAGAAGACGCCGAAGACGAAGCCCGAAACCGAAAGAGTGAAGATCGCGAATGGAGAAGACCGAGACACGACCGGAGCATAGAAAGACGTAAGAAGAACGGATGAATAGAACACTGGGTATGTGGGAGGACGGTGTGGACGGGTGATGAGGTTGGCGGTGTGAGGAAGTAGAGGTGGAGGATGTAAGGTGGCAGGTGAGAGTGAGAAGGAGTTAGGTAGGGGTGGAGGTTAGGGTTAAGTTAGGAGTTAGGGAGGTAGGGGTTAGGGGTGGTGGGTTGCGATAGGTAGGGGTAGGTTAGGGTAGGGTTAAGAGTTAGGGTAGGTAGGGTAGGAGTTTGGGTTAGGGGAGTTAGGTAGGTTAGGGAGTAGGGGTGTTGAGTAAGGAGACCTTAGGGTTAGGGGTTTAGTAAGAGTGTTGTTGGTTTGGGTGTGTGCTTGTTGTGTGTGTGTGGTGTGTGGTGTGGGGTGTGGTTGTGTTTGTTTTGTTTTTTATTGTGGTGTGTTGTGTGTTGTGGGGGTTTTGTGGTTCGTGGTGTTCGGTTATTTTTATTCGTGTGTCGGTTGTGTGTGGTTTGTTTATGGACTACTGCGAATATGGTGTCGGTGATGTGGTTGTCGGTGTTGTGTGGTTTCGGCTATGTCAGGTAGAACCATATATATATATGGATCACCTTTAAATCCTCAAAATCTCGTTTCGCCGACACACTAATAACCGACACCAAAAGACCGACAACAAAAAACGCAGACAACGCAAAACACCGAAAACCATTACAGCAACACACTACACGTAAACAACACAGTACACTACATAACATATGCACTATCCCTAACCCAAACCCTAACCCTAAGGTCCGACACTACCGCACACTTACCCTACCTGCACCCTAACCCTAACTCACTTACCCACCTGTAACCCCAAGATCCGACACTACCGCACACTCACCCTACCTGCACCCTAACCCTAACTCACTTAACCCACCCCTAAACCCACAGTCCCTCACTATCGCACACACACCCTACCTGCACCCTAACCCTAACTCACTTAACCCACCCCTAAACCCACAGTCCCTCACTATCGCACACTTACCTGTCCGCTCCCTAACACTAAATCCATCACTCGATCGCACACTTACCGAGTCCGTCGGGTTCTCACCTTGTCGGTCATCTGCGTTGTCGGTGTTTTCATCCCGTCGGATTCCGTGTCGGCGGAACGCATTGTCGGGCATCTAAAGGTGACCCATATATATATATATATATATATATATATATATATATATATATATATATATATATATATATATACTTGTTTCCTGCCTTTCTAAGCTAGTTTAGTCCAGTTTTCAGGTCAGTGCTGAATTCAGGGCTGTGTTACAAATCTTTGTGTTTGCTCATACCTTACTTGGATAGAAGGAAGTTTACTGTTCACCTGTGAGAGAGGGGAGCTTTGAGCAGCCTTTCTGTCCCTGAAGGAGTGGTTTCAACCCAGAAATTTGTAGTTTATTGGCCATTCTGGGCTAATTTCTATCTCTTTCATTTCCCTGCTATAAATACCATATTTGCCCGCTTTTGCATTCCTGGCAGCGCTGGTTAGCTAGAGTTAAACTATTCCCGGCTCCACAAAGTCTCCTCTTCAATCTTTCCCTTGGAACTAGACAAACTTTCAACTTAAGCACTCAAGCCATTAATTTCTCAGCCCGGCACTTGCTCAAAACTTATAGCAAGCAGTTATAAACCCTAGCACTAGACCCTCCTGTACTGTACAGAAAGACAAGTCTCTCTATTCGACCTTACCAGCCATCCAGTAAA
Source organism: Protopterus annectens (assembly GCF_019279795.1). Taxonomy (NCBI): domain Eukaryota; kingdom Metazoa; phylum Chordata; order Ceratodontiformes; family Protopteridae; genus Protopterus; species Protopterus annectens. The sequence goes on from NC_056735.1 coordinate 434,103,691, forward strand.
ACAGTTCACTGTACCTATTCAGGCATGTCCAAAGGGCAGTTTCAGGTGTACTCTGCAGGCCAACTTGTGAATCTGGGCATTTTGAGGCAATGCTACAACTGCCTCATGTACACAGAAAATCCCCTCATCCTATCACCAAACACTAATACATGTGCCAAACTGGAGGCTAAGCTCCCTCAACCCAAGACTGGATCAGACAATCATGAGGAGAAGGGAAATACTTGCATCACACCAGCAGTCTCACATAAACCCATTAAAGCAGCACTGGCAAAAAACACACATAAATGCATGAAAACATACTTGGAGGCTCTAAATAAAAATCTGCAAAACCAACAGAGACCGCCAAAGCAAACATCCAAGCAACCTCCAACCCCCAATACAAACCATGAAACACATACATCAAAAAAACAGTGTGCCATGCAATCACAGCTCTTAAGGCAAAATAACATACCCAACATACTAGTAATAGGTGACTCTATAGTCAGGCACATTGACATCCCACTCACTAGGCTGAATAAGGAGAATGTTACTGTTAGCTACCTGTCGCGTGCCAGGATCTGTCACATAACACAAGCACTCAGGTCACTCCAGAACAAGTACAAATATGACTCTGTCATTGTCCATGTTGGTGTGAATGACCTGAGACGTACCTCACTGGACTACATGAAAAGAGACATGGAAGAGCTCTCTGATCATATAGCCCATTCCGGTATGACCCTGATCCTGAGTAGCATCCTGCCCTCACCAAGAATGATACCACGGTATATAGAAAAAAATTCTCCATTTCAACAATTGGCTAAGTTTCTGGTGTCATTCAAAGGGGATCCAGTGTCTGTCCACCTGGGATGACATGCTCGACAAGCCATGCTGCTTTGCTAGAGATGGCTTGCACCTGTCACCCTTAGGCTTTTGAATACTGGCCAAGGCTCTTGCCACCCCATAATGCCTTTTTAGGCAAAGCTTAAAAGACAAACCCACTGCCATAAATAGCACAAGTAACAAAAAACTGAGGGTAATGCTACTCAATGCCAGAAGTCTAAATCTCAAAATGCATGCACTCGAGGCACTCCTCAGTAAGGAGAAAATCAATATATGTGCAGTAACAGAAACCTGGTTTAAGGCTCCAGAGAGCACCCCAGCACTACCAGACTACAACTCATACCATACATTTTGGCCACAGAACCCAAACCAAAATACAAAAAGTGGGGGCGAATCCATATTCATCAAGGATACTCACACCTCCAGGTTACTGGCACAGCGTGATGCTTCAGAGATCATCCACGTGCAACTAACAATGGGCAAAACTGCAATTCAAATTGGAGCTTGCTACAGATCACCCAACATGGCCCAGGAACCCCATTCCGCATTTCTGGAAACACTGTGAAACATAAAGGTCCTACCAAAAATCCTAATATTGGGTGATTTCAGTTATCCAAACATGAACTGGGAGAACTACTCAAGTACTAACTTCCTTGCCCAACATTTCCTAGAATTTATAAACTCAAATGCCCTGGTTCAACTGGTCAACACTCCCACCAGAGGTGACAACATGTTGGACTTGGTCATCACCAACATGGGCGACCGGTGTTCCCCTCGTTGGTTAGATCTGACCATAAACAGATCAGTTTGGATATCCACATTCCGCCCCCACCCCCGGACAAGAAAACCACCATGAAAAACATTTCAAAAGCAAACTTCACGTTACTTAAGACCGAGGTGGAAAGTTTCAAGGCTCCCATGCTGAAGGATAACACTGTCCAAGCTACAAAATCCTTTAGTAATGCATTCTACGGGCACATACAACAATGCATGGATCATGCCATCCCAAGCAAAGCCAAGATTCACTCCTCCAAGAAAAGCAAACCAGTCTGGTGGACTCCTGCCATAAACAAGCTATAGAATAGAAGGAGGGAACTAGTACAGAAAAGAGTAAAATCCCAAGAAGAGAAGAAATCCCTGATCAGTATCAGCAAGAAACTACGATCCCTCATAAAATCATCCAAGGCGAGCTTTGAAAGAAAAATTGCCAAGGACTCCAAAGAAAACCACAAGGCATTCTTTAGCTATGTCAAGAATCTAAGTGGCAATGCTCAGATCTGCTCGGAGTTAGTGCAGAATGGCACAAAATACACTGAACCAACCGATATCACCAACATCCTGGCCGACAGGTTCAGCGCAAACTTTGGCCCCCCTCTCACCCCCAAAAGGGCCCATAACCATACTAGAAGAATGTAGAGTCCCTGAAATCACAGACACTCAGGTTAAAACAGCCATCTCCAAAGCCAAAAACACAGCATCAATGGGACTGGACGGTGTCCTAGGCTGTGTCCTACACAAGCTCAAAGACAAACTAACCCCTCACCTAAACACACTGTTCAAACTCAGCCTCTCCACAGGCTATGTACCCATACAGTGGGACACAGCAATGGCTATTTTGCTCCACAAAGGTGGAGCCACAACAGACCCCAGGAACTATTGCCCTATAAGCCTGACTAGCTTGGTCTGCAAGGCTATGGAGTGCATCATCATGGAACTCATTAACAGAGAAATTGGGTACCTCCAAACACTGGACCCTACCCAGTTTGGCATTGTTAAGGGCAGATCATGCCTAATAAACCTGGTGGAGTTTTTTGAGACTGTTACCAAGACTATAGACAAGAGAAAGGTGGTACACACAGCCTAACTAGACCTTGCTAAGGCCTTCGACACCATTCCCCATTCTGGTATTATAGACAAGCTCACCAGCCTGAACATAAACCCCTATGTCACAAGATGGGTTGCCAACTGGCTCATGGACAGAACCCACATGGTGAGAGTTGCGGGAGCTAGGTCCGACTCTAAACCAGTTACAAGTGGCATTCCCCAGGGCTCAGTCCTAGGACCCCCTCCTGTTCAGCATATACTTTTCAGAGGTACAGTCAAACACAGGAGGACTATGGCTGACCAAGTTTGCAGACAACTGCAAACTGGGGGCTATAATTGACTCTCCGGCTGACACAGACATCCTCCAAAAGGGTCTCACTGAGATGGATACCTGTTGTCAAAATCATGGCCTCAAGCTAAATGCCAAAAAGTGCATAGTCATCCCCTTTGGAAAAAACAAAGTACCCACAAACTACTACATTGGTGGTAGTTCCCTAAATATGGAAGATGTAATCAGGGATCTGGAGACCCAAGTAGATAGTAATTTCCCTTTTGATAATCACATTGCCAAAGTGGTTAGAAAATCCTTCTACGTGGCCCACCTAATCACAAAAGGGTTTGCATCCTTATCAAAAGAGGTCATTGTGCCCCTCTACTCATCACTCATCAGACCCATCATAGAGTACAATGCCCTATTTGGGATGTACCTTACAAGACACCTGCAACAGCTGGAAAGACCACAAAAGTACCTCACTAAGAGGATCACTGGCCTCAAACAGATACCCTATGCAGTTCGACTGAAGAAACTACAAATGTACTCGGTTGCATACCGCCTACTCAGAGGTGATCTCTGCCTGACATACAAGGCCATGTCCAACCTAGAATTGGACATGCTCCACCTAAAGAAAACCTTATCTCCTCAAGCCATATGCTCTAGGGATCTAAACCTCACCACAACAATAAATAGGACATACTGGAGGGATAGATTCCTGTCCCAGAAACTTTCCATGCTTTGGAACAAGATCCCAATCTAAATTAGACCGAGCTCCTCACTAACACTCTTCAAAAGAAACCTTGACGAGTGGATGGGAAACAGAAAGTTTACCTCGGGGATCATTTCAGTGGCTCTGCTGGACAGAGGCACAGGGAATTAATTTAAGGGGGGTGGCTAAAGCCAACACATTCTGGCTAGGCTTATAAATGCCTTCAGGAAGATAGCCTAGTACCTACCTATGAATCTATTAACCTAATACCCTACTAACATCATATCAACCTAGCAACCTATAAACAACTGTCTGTCAGTGGTTCACCATTACCCTGTACTGCTCTGCCACTGACATACCTGGAAGTTACAGTGCTATGTGAAATATACTACACATATAATGGAAATTTCTGCACAGTAGAATGCACTCTGTACCCACACATACCTCTCAACCTCTGACAGAAAGACAGCTGGACAAGGTCATAAATAAAAGTGGGACAAAGGCCCAATGATAGGCATGTGTTTTAAATATTGTTCTTACAAACTGAGAAAGTTGGTAGAATAATTGGGTTTGCATTAGCGGGAATTATCTGAAGGTTATGAAGTCTGAAACACTAATGTCTGTCATTATTTTGTAATGTCAGTCTTTAATTATTTGTAACTAACTTGCCATAAAAACACAAGTTTATGTAGGCTAGATGAAACTTCTAGACAAACACCTGGAGAATCTGCCAAAAACTGTACAGTTGAGAGGTATGGGCCCACACCTGGATATGACTTTTCAGGTAAGAAGAATACCACACAAGCAGGAAATTCCCAGTCAGTATATCACCAAGTTGCTGGACTGTTTACACAGCTTCATCAGTCAACCAGCTGTAACCACACCTCTCAACTGTCCTTTTTGGGCAAGAATGTCTATAGTTGGGCTCATAATATTGATCTGTGCATGGTATATCTTGTATTCCTCTGGTAAAGCACTGTGATGATCTGAAGATGTCTGTCACTAGGTAGTGATACAATGCATTCCAGTGTCAGACATCAGATATGTCAGAAAATGTTGGCTAAAACAAACCCTGTACCTGTAACAAATTCCTATTTACTTTTGAGAGATATGGCTGTAGCATACAAAACCCCAGACTGGGGTACAACTATCTCTGGAATGGAGGCCCACTCTTACTATAGAAAGTCATACTGGGCATGCTCCTACACTTAGAGATTCAAATCACAGCCCTTATTGGAACCCACATAGGACTATATAACTGTACTGTGCATATATGTCTTTTCATACAGACAGCTATGTACTCCTTAAATGCTGCTATACACACCCATCAGACAGGATTAACCTCAGCTAGCTGTAGGTGGCCCATATGTGATAGATATGCATCTGTTGCATGTGATACACAGACATAGATATGGGCAACATCTAACAATATGTCAAGCATACACAAACATAGATGCAGGGAAGAGAAAGACTGACAATGATAGAAAGAGAGAGAGAGAGAGAGAGAGAGAGAGACACAGGGGGACACAAAGAGAGTGAGTCATACACAGGGATACCCTGGATGGCATAGACTGATGTTGCGCTGCAGACAGTGGCATACAGGTCATAACCAGTCATGTGCCGGCATGAAGGTGAGCTCAATTGTGTAATAGTACTGCGGTGGGGATATAATATCACATCAACTGCCTTTGTTTTTGTGTGTGTGCGCGTGTGTGTGTAGGTTTAAATATTAAGAGGCCATTCCCGCTCATTACACTTACCATCACCCTATTTCACAAGATCTGCTGATGTCATTCACCTTAGAAGTACCATTGGACACCTGTCAGCCCTATAAGCTCTGTAGTGCATGTGACGTTGCTGTTGTTCTTCTTTTGGCTTTTCCAAGTTAGGGGTCGCCACAGTTGAACTCCAGTCCGCTAATGATTGGCAGTAGATTCTTATGGTGCCAAGGTGCCAGCTCAATGCCCAACTTTCAATGAAGGCATGCCCATTCAACCATGTCTTTTGAAGGCCACTTGACCATGGGTAGGACATGCAGACTTCACACAGAAGGCGCTCCAGCCGAAAATCGAATGGGAGGACCTGTTGCTGTGAGGCGGCATCGCTACCACTGCACCACTGCAGCTTCAACTGTGTAAAACTATTCTACAAATAACTAGATAAGTAGGGGTTCTAATCTCAGCCCTGCCAAATGGAAGTGTGTGAGAGTGCGTGTATGTGTGTTTGTTTGTATGTAGGTGAAACAGTATTAGGCCATTCCCATCCATTTTCCAGTGTCTTACTTTAGCAGTCCTGCTGATGTCATTCCCCTTAGAAGTACCTTTGTAAAGCCCCAGCCCTATAAGCTCCATAGCACATGCAATAACTATATAAAAGTACAATGCAAATAATGATAGGTAGGGGTTCTATTTTCAGTTTTGGCAAATGTGTGAGTGTATAAGTGTGTGTACAAGTGTTTGTAAGTGTGCATTTTTATATGATGAAGCATTTTGTGGACTTTCCTAACCACAACACTTCCCAGTGCCCTACTTTAGCAGTCTTGTTGATGTCATTCACCTTAGAAGTACCTTTGGACACTTATTAACATTATAAGCTCTATAGCACATGTGATAATTGCATAGTACTGTAGTACAAATAACTAGATAGGCAGGGGTTCTTTTCCCAGTTCTGCCATATGTGTGTACAAGTGTTTGTAAGTGTGTATGTTTGAGGATGAAGTATTATGAGGACTTTCCCACCCGACACTTCCAAGTGCCCTATATTAGCAGTCCTGCTGTCATTCCCTTTAGAAGTACCTTTGCACAGCCCCAGCCCTATAAGCTGCATGATGTGTGCAATCCCTATGTTACAGTATAATAATGCAAATAACTAGATAGGTAGAGGCTGTATTCTCAGTTACAGCAAAAGTGTATGTGTATGTTTGTAGGATGAAGCATTATGAGGAATTTTCCACCTACAACACTTCCCAGTTCTCTACTTTAACAGTTCTGCTGATGTCATTCACCTTAGAAGTACCTTTGAACACTTGCTAGCCCTGTAAGCTTGTAGCATGTTTGATAACTGAGTAACACTATAGTATAAATAACTAGATAGGCAGGGGTTCTATTCCCAGTTCCAGCAAATGTACGTGTGCAAGTGTTTGTAGGATGAAGTATTTTGAGGACTTTCCCACCCACAACACTTCCCAGTGCCCTACTTTAGCAGTCCAGCATATGTCATTTACCTTAGAAGTACCTTTGGACACTTGCCAGCCCTATAAGCTCTGTAGCGCATGCAATAACTGTATAATACTCTAATGCAAATAACTAGATAATACTACAAAAAACTAAAAACCACTTAGAAACCAAAAAGAAATAAGCATATTTCAGAGGTAGCGTCAATACCCGCACACTCTGCGAGAAATAAAAATCAAACTAGATAAATATGGGTTCTAATCTCAGTCCTGGCAAATGTAAGTGTGTGTGTGTTTATTTGCAGGAGAGACAGTTTTAGCCCATTCACAACCACTACACTCGTCCTGCTGATGTCATTCCTCTCAGAAGTACCTTTGGACAGACCTCAGCCATATAAGCTCTGTGGCACATCTAATAACTATGTAACAGTATAGTACAAATAACTCGATAGGCAGGGGTTCTAGTCTCAGTCCTGGCAAATGTGTGTGTGTACAAGAGTTTGTAAGTCTATATGTTTGTAAGATGAAGCATTTTGAGAACTTTCTCACCCACAACACTTCCCTGGGCCCTACTTTAGCAGTCCTGCTGATGTCATTTCCCTTAGAAGTACCTTTGGACAACCCTCAGACCTATAAGCTCTGTGGTGCATGCAAAAACTAAATAACAGTATAATAAAGATAACTAGATAAGCAGGGGTTCTACTCTCTTTTTTGGCAAGTGTGTGTGTGTATGTGTGAGTGTGTGTGTGTGTGTGTGTGTGTGTGTGTGTGTGTGTGTGTGTGTGTGTGTGTGTGTGTGTGTGTGTGTGTGTGTGTGTGTGAAGCTGTTTGTAGGGTAATGTATTTTAATGCCCTTCCCACCCAGTACATTTCCCATTCTATAACTTACAACAGCTCTTGATGTAATTCATCTTAGACGTACCTTGAGACACTGTTAAATCCTATAGGCTCTGCAGTGCATGTGACAACTGTTGTAACACTGTAGTACACATAACTAGATAAGAAGGGGTTCTAAACTCAAAGCTGGCAACTGTGATACTGTGTGTGTGTGTGTGTGTGTGTGTGTGTGTGTGTGTGTGTGTGTGTGTAATTAGATAGGTACAGATTTAAACAGTGCTAGTAACTGTGTGTGTGAGAATCATATACTTCCTGTGTGCTGGTGAGAATCATATTTTCTGGGAGTGTAGGTTAGAACATTTTGAGGCTTGTACCACCAAGTAAAAGTCCCAGTGCCCTAGTTTACAAGACTTGCTGATGTCATTCACCTTAAATGTACCTGTATAAACTTCTTAGCCCTCTAAGCATGGTGGTGTGTGAAGAAAGTGTGTAATACTGTAGTAGAAATAATTAAATAGCTAGGGGTTCTAATCTCAATACTGACAACTACAGCAGTGTGTGTGTGTGAAACATATTCCCCTGTGGCTGTTGTGTGTGTAGGTTATAGCATTTTAAGGCCTGTTGACCCCCTAACCATGGCATTACTTTAAAGAGCATGTTAAATGCATCTTCCTCATATGCACCATGTATCAATATACAGCCCATACCAGTCATCTGTACAGATGTACATGGCATATCCACATATTTGCAAGCTATATGTGGCCTGTGTCCTCTAACAATGAGCATTCATGTGATATCATTGCCAGATATTTCACAGTTTCTGTAGTGACACTCATGCCAGAATCAGACATCATACCTGACTGACAAATCATACTGATACAAAGTCTGTCACTCTATCTCTTGTGCAGGTTTGTAGGGGAAGTAGATAAGACCAGTTGCTATTTCTGGTGGGTTATCTCACGATCCATGAAGGCATTCACTAGATTACTTGTTGTAAGAGGTTGTGTGTTATGTCCCAGGCATATAATCTATATGGAGCATGTCATGTGTACATAGCACTACAGTACATGCAAGTGGATATGTAGGGTTACTAATATGTCTATTGACAACTGTGTAGGTGTTTCTGTATGCACAACCCTGTGGCTGTCTTTACTGTGTGTATGTGATGGCTATACCATTTTGTGTGACTCTTCCACCCTGTGAACTCCCCCATTGCTAACCTAGTTTTAGCCCATACAGATGTCATCACCCATACAAGCAAAGTTAAACAGTTTCTAACACCAAGCCACTGTGGTGCATGCAATGGTCATATCACTGTGTATTGTAAATAAATAGATGGGTAGGTCATCTACTCTGAGAAGTGTCACCTCCATGTGCATGTGTGTTGCAATCCATGCCCCAATGCAATGATGTGTGTGTGTCTGTGTGTGTGTGTGTGTGTGTGTGTGTGTGTGTGTGTGTGTGTGTGTTTATAATTAGATAGGTAAGGGTTCTAAACTCAATGCTAGTAACTGTGTGCGTGTGAGAATCATATTCTTCTTCTGTGTTTGTTGAGAATCATATCCTCTGGGGGTGTGGATTATATCATTTTGAGGCCTGTACCACCCAGTACACGTCCCATTGCCCTACTTTACAAGGCTTGCTGACATCATTCACCTTAGATGTACCTGTATACACTTCTCAGCCCTCTAAGCTCTGTGGTGTGTGAAAAAATTGCATAGTGCTATAGTAGAAATAATTAGATAGGAAGGGGTTCTAATCACAATACTGGCAACTATAGCAGTGTGTGTGAAGCATATCACCTGCGGCTGTTGTATGTGTAGGTTATACCATTTTAAGGCCTGTTGACTCCTTACCACGGAGTTACTTTAAAGAGCATGTAAATGGCATCTTCCTCACATGCACCATGTATTACTATACTGCTCATACCAGTCATCTGTACAGAGGTACATGGGATATCCACAGGTCTGCAACATATATGTGGTCTGTTACCTTAACAATGAGCATTCCTGTGATATCATTGCCAAATATGTCACAGTTACTGTAGTGACACACATGTCAGTATCAGACATCATACCTGACTGACACATCATGTAAATACAAAGTCAATCACTCTATCTCTTGTGCAGGTTTGTAGAGGCAGTAAATGAAATCAATCACTATTTCTGGTGGGTTATCCCACCATTCATGAAGGCATTCACAAGATTACTTGTAAGAGGTTTTGTTTTATGTCCCAGGCATATAATCTATGTGGAGCATGTCATGAGTACATAGCACTACAGTACATACAAGTAGATATGTAGGGTTACAAATATGTCTATTGACAACTGTGTAGGTCATTCTGTATGCACAACACTGTGGTTGTCTATACTGTGTGTATGTGATGGCTATACCATTTTGTGTGCCTCTTCCACCCTGTGAACTCCCCCATTGCTAATCTAGTTTCAGCCCATACATATGTCATCCACCATACAAGCACAGTTACACAGTTTCTAACACCAAGCCGCTGTGGTGCATGCAATGGTCATATCACTGTGTATTGTACATAAAAAATGGGTAGGTAATCTACTCTAAGAAGTGTCGCCTCCATGTGCATGTGGGTTGC